>NW_021318823.1:762499-877317 GCF_001605985.2 Dendrobium catenatum | reverse complement strand
GCCAGGAATTCGCAGAATTTTGTAAACTTCCTGGGAGAAACAAATTGTATTCTGATTATCCCAACTTGTGGGACGAATCAGCCTTCTGTAATCTGCAAAATCACTAGTGGAACTTTACAACTGGGCGAGGCCCCGTGGTTTTTTCCCTTTTTGGGTTTTCCACGTAAAAACTTTGGTGTTCACTTTCTCTTTTCTGTTTGTATGCGAAATACTCGTGCAACGCTAGGATGCGAATTTACAAACTCTACTGCCGCGTATATTCTCGCACGCAACAATACTTAAATTATTTAACATTCACAAATACAATTATTATGAAAAAAAAATATGAAATGCAATTTCTGAAAAAATATTAAAGAGTATGACTATTGGTCCAAATCACGAAGCAATAATGTTTCAATGGTTAGTTTAGGTGCAATGGTCACACTGAGTTGACTTGGCCGCTATCTTTTTTTTCAAAAAATTTTTATAATATTTGAGTAATGAGCCTGATCTAATCTATTGATTGATAACTTTCTTATTATTTTTTAAAATAATTTTTAGTACAAAATTTTTAATTTTTTATTAAAAATCTGCTTTAAGTAGCATGATGAAAGCTGTATCAAATGAAATCTTAAAGTTCATTTAAGACAGCTTTCTTACTATTTTTTAAATCAACTTTTTAGTACAAAAAAAAAATTATACTAAAAAGTTGCTTTAAGAAGCAGTAAGAAAGTCGTCCCAAATGAAACCTTAATCTTGATTTAGGACGGCTTTGCTTTGTTGACCACAACTAATATTTTGTTTGGCCACTATTTTTTCCCTTCCTTAATAAATTATTGTATTAAAAAGATGTTTTCTACAACATCTTTCAAAAAATATATTTTATCTATTAGACTAACAATCAAGCTTTAGTTTATTGATATCAAAATTTATATGGCCCAATTTTATAACGTTCCCATAGAATGGAAATGTTTCCATAGTTATTTATTAGTATTGACAGTTTACTCAATACTATATATCTTTTAATTTTTTTTTAATTGTGAAAGAAGCTAAAGTAAAATTAAACGGTAATTATTTGCTCAATATAAACTTTCAACATCTATCTTGTTTCTAAGTGTTAAGTAGTTTGATATTAAAACAAACTAACCAAATACACATGCGCCTAAATAAATTGTTCGAGGCAAACTAAATTGCAAGATTAGAGATTGGTTTTTCTCCCAAGTTTTAACACTAAAGAAAAGCTCATGAAATAAACCAACACCTCCTGATACTATGATTGTAGAGTTACGTTCCCACTCCAATGAAATTGTGGCATGTTTATTTTACAAGTGAATTTTTAATATATATTTTTATAGCTCGTGACCGGACGACACAACATAGTAAATTCAATTGCCGCTCATTTAAAAAAAAAATTACCAGCAAACAATCCCTAAATTTTAGGGTTCCCAAATTTTAGAGTTTTAGTCGAGAGAAAGAAAAATGAGAAACAAATGAAAATCCTACGAAATTTTACTATACATCGTGTAAATGTATATTTTACTTAGCTTAGTTTTTTCAGTAGAGAAAGATGTCATAGAAGCAACTACAACTAAACAATTTTTGCTTTCAAGGCAAATCAAGTTGTGAAACATGCCCAAATGCTTCAATTGAATTTTTTTTTTTGAGAATTTATTATTCACTTATTTATCTCTCGAATGTCATATTATAAATAACCTATGTAAAATTTTATAGAAAATAATAATATTTGAAAAGTTCATTTATTCTTTCATTTTTTTTAAACTTGTAAGCTAATGTGTGTGTGGAAGAGAAATTATTTATGAATTATATTTTTTGCTGATACACAGTGTATTGACAATGTATTATATTTTAAAAGTTAAAATTTGAAGATATGAATGGTTTATATGATGTTTTCATTCATTTTGTGAGGCTTTTTAAACTTGTACATTGTGTGTATATGTTGACCTCATCTTTGTGTGAGGTCATCAGAGCCCATTCTACTACCAGGAAAACTCCAACTCCATCCTTCAAATAGCCCTCAATTCAATTTTTACCCCAGATTTCAATCCACCTCACAATTCAACCTTTCAATCCAAACCTTTAGTCAAAGTTTCAATCATATCACATCAATCTCAATCATTCATTTGGTTGTGATGGATGTGGGTGATTCAAACCCTGTCATTCAAACCCAAAATCTAATCAAAATCTAAAATTCCAAACCAAGACCCAAGGTTAAGGACCCAGGTCCTGAAACCCTTTCTAGGTGATTTTTAGTCACCCAAAATCCAGTTAAATCACCTCTGATTCATGATATATTAATTGTATATTAATTAGATATATCCCTAGGGTCAACTCTCCAAATTTGAGCCCAATTTGAAACTTTTAACCCCAAAAACTGAATTTATTTCTAGTGCCTGTAACACTTTTAAATATTCACAACATATGTCATTAGAGCATCCACCTTATGGAATTTGACCTTGGAGCCTTTTCCAAAATCCCTAACAATGTCCATAACTCTTGTTATGACATATTGACCTGGTAAGTCCATTTTTATGGACCAAGTTTGATCAAGATTTGACCAGAGGTTTAAATGACCAAAATGAACTTTGATGGATTTTTTGTACTTTTCCTCAAAATGCAATATGACACAATCATATCAAACCTTGAAAACTCTTCTAATGCACCCTAAGCATCTTTAGAGTTGCATTAGAGTCAATTCTAACCTTTGGTTTGGCCTAATTAACCAAATTAGCCATGGTTAAACAATACATCCCTTAAAGATTCAAACACCCATTTCCAAACCAAAAGAACTTGTCCTAGCTTGGAGTCACTTCCACTGTGTTTATTTGATGAATAGAAACTTAATGGACCCAACCCTTAACCCTAGGTCAACTTGGTTGACCAATTCAACCAAGTTTGACCAACTTCACATAAACTCCTATTACACTCAATTCCTTTAACCAATACTTCTTCAAGCCAATTTAACCCCATAAGATGATCCATTAGGTCCCTAGGGATATCCTCTTGAAGGCGTAAGACCTGGGCCCACTTGGGTTATCCATATGGCTTGACCCAAGTATCCAAAGAGATTTCTCCATGGGCTAAATCTCAACCCAAGCCAAATATATTTAAACAAATACGTGCATTGGGTTTCTTATAACCCAATACACCTACCCGAGTTGACCCAGCCCATGGGTCAATTCAAATTAGGAATTGGGCTAGCCCAAAGTGGCCAAAACCATTAAGGGTTGAGTTATTTCCTAACCTAAGCCTCCCTACACCAAACTAATAATCGCATTAGGTGGATCTAGGCCTAGCACATCTACCCTAGCTAACCCAGCCCTTGAACTGACTTGGACCAAGACTTAAGCTAACCCAAAGTTGTTGCAAACATGGATTCAATGATTATAATTTTGATGATAGCAAATATTACTGACATTTCTTACTGCGTTTACTATTGCTTATCTATTTTGGTTGTCCTTCGTACTAACATTTTAGGTCCATAAGAACAATTATAAATCAAGCTAGCTCAAGATTGAGTAGATTAAGACCGAGTCTATTTATAAATGTACTTCAAGTGTGTTTATCCTTTTTGAGTCTAATGTAATAAAGTGAATCCTAATTCAAAGTAACCTTGCACACACACTCAGGGGAAGAAATTTTATATATTTAAGAGTTTTCTATTTTTTATCATATCATCTGGGATAATCCAAAATCGTCCTGGATGATCAATTAAAAATAGAAACTATAATCAGGGCATCCTTGTTAAGACAGCCGAATTAAGCAAATCATCTTAGACGATATTAACATCTTCTTGGATGATAGGCTCAAATAAAAAAGAATCAGTCTCCAAACTCTCTAAGGTATGATTTTATTTTTAGAAATACTACATGGCGATCCCATATCATCCTGGACAATTTATTACAATCATGCCCAAATTAATCAGGTGATTAAGAAAAGCATATAAGATTTTATTGAATCAATCATATTATCCTGGATAATTATAGGATCGTCCTAGACGATTAGTTATAAAAACCTTCATCTTCTCCTAGATCACATGGACGAACAGAATGACGTGCTAGATGATATTTATAATTTTGAACTAATCATATAGGATGATTCAAGGATCAGCTTAGATGATAAGTTATATTCTTCATTGTCCAAGATATATGACTCTAGACGAACAGAATGATGTGTTGGATGACATTTATGATTTTGAACTAATCGTACAAGATGATTAAAAGATTGCCCTTTATGATAAGTTATATTATTAATCATCTAACATATATAACTCTAGATGAATAGAATGATGTGCTAGATGAAATTTTTTATTTTAAACTAATTTTAGAGGATGATGTCCACATCATCCTGGATGATCCAAACAAATAAGGGTTCTAATAGTCTAGCCCTCCCAGATTGTCTTGTTTGAAAGGGATAAAAATACACTAATCGTACAGGATGATCTTTGATGGCAAGTTAAAAATTAGGGTAAATTTTAAGCCCTTCTTTATAAGATCTCTTATTTATTCAAGGAGGGATCTTTTGTTGTTGTCCTGACTTGAGAGAGCCAAGATAAGGAGAGGGAGAGCTTGGGATAGAGAGAATCTTATGATGGGGATATTATTATAGATTTTGAAAGTGCGTGATACTACTAGAAATTTCTCTGATACTAATTGAAATTACTAGATGCACCAAGAGGGGGGTGAATTGTGAAAATTATTGCAATAAAAATCCTAAACAAGAGTTCTAATAATTTTTTTTGTTTTTAAATTTTAACCATAAAAAATTTAATGCGGAAGCAAGTAGTTGAACACAATTTGCAACAATAAGTTTTACTAAAATTATCACCAAGCAAATGTAATAAAAATAAAGTGCAAGCAAAAATAAACATGATAAAGGAAAAAAGCACACCAGAGTTATTATAGTGGTTCGGTCACTCAACCTACTTCCACTCCCTGGAGTCCTCCACTTATAGAATTTCACTACAAATTATAGTTCTCCTTTTTCCCCCTCAGCAAGGTGGAGAAGCCCTTACAAGACTCACTTTCACCAACCAGGCATGGCGGAGTGCCAAACGCTTTTCTCACCCTCCTGGTGATGGCAATGTACCTTTTCATTTTTCTCCCTCCTGGAGAAGGCAGAGTACCTTAGAGGACATGGATGTGGAAGAGTCTCCCCCTTAGAAAGCCTCCCACAAGATCTTCTAGGCCCATAGGAGGAGCAAAGTGCAGCAAGCTCGAAGCAACCGTGTAATCTTTCTCATATTCCTCCCTCACCAAGCCAGGCCACCTTCTCCTTCCTCTCAAAACCCTAAAATCTCTTCAAGAGCTCTCTCCCAAGAAACCCTCTCTAATCACGTTCCTCTCTCTCTTAGTTACTCATTAAAAACATTACTTTTTTATACTTAAAATGGGCTCCAAAAACCCTAAAATTTTTTAAATTAGTCGTTACTATCGTACAGTATCATTCAACATCATACAGTACGATTAGTATAAATGAGCTTCATCCTGGTATGAAGGTTTACGAATAGATCAAAAACTTCTCAATATAATCGTACAGTATGCATAAACTCGTACCGTACGATCCTCAACTCTTTTGTTCATACAGGATGATAGCCGGATGATCTAAACTCATCTCTGTACATCTTATGGTACGACCTACTTCGTACAGTACGATTAAGCAAAATCAAGGGATCGTCCAGGATGAACTCTGGGATGATAAAAAATAGTCTCTATTCATCGTATAGTATGAACTGGTTCATACAGTATGATTACCAATCAGAGATTAATTCTTGATTTATTCCACTAATCATGGGTTAATTTAAGTAAATATTAAAAATAAATCATACAGTATAAATCTCTTCGTACAGTACGAACGTCTGATAAAACTTACTTAAACTAATTTGGCGGGTAGGGTTTTGGGTTATTAACACATCGTAGAGTATGATATAAATCGTATAGTATGACCTGTTCACAGAAAGACATTCTAACCAGATCATATCAAACAATACGACATAAATTCGTACTGTACGATCAACAAAATAATCTATATTTTTCTTTTAAAACCCTCTCCCCTGTATGTGTGCATGGTTGCTCAGATTTACATGCAGTTTATGGCCAGACTCAAGAAAAGAGAAAATAAAATAAATGAAAAATTATAATATTATAGACTCACACTCCTTCTCTACTGACTCTTGAGTCTTCTTGTTGTTCTGAGTAACTTATAATCTTTTTGAAATGTTAGTACTCATAGATAATAACATAAATCAAATATATTTAATGTATAGTAATTCAGACAATATTATTTGTCATCATTAAAATCTCAAACTAGGGGTCATGAATTGTAACAAATTTCATAAAGGTTGCTCCAAGCAAGGATTCGAGTCATCTTCTCTATTCATCATCTATATCTCCTTGGGTAGTTTTGGGAAGGTCATCTTCAGCAATCGATCAAGGTTTTCTTCTTGTTTCAAGAGGAAGCAAAAGGAGGTCGAGTTCTATACCTTACTAGGATCAATAAAAAGGAGTTTTATACGGGCTTCTCCACCTTACTATGGGAGCAATAGGAGAGTCATTGAGTTTAGTGCAATACATGGAGGAGAGGCTTCGAGGAGTGGACGTAGGTTAAGTTGATAAAACTAATATAAAATTCTAGTGTGTTCTTTCTTATTACATTTCTGCATTATTATCTCTGCACTTTATTTTCTAGTGGATGATCGTATAATTTAATGAGTTAAAAGATTTCAAAAGATTTGCTTTTTATTTTAGAATTTTTAAAATAACAAATTCACCCCCCCCCCCCCTCTTAGTTAGCCTCATGCTAGTTCGTAAGGGATTATCATCTCTAACAAACTTTCAAGTGGTATTAGAGCAGAATTCATAAAATCTGGTTTTTAAAAACTTTTGAATTCGTGGCTAACTTTGATAATTAAAATATTGTGGAAGGGTACTTAATTGCCCGACCACCACTATTTGATAATAAACCATTTGATTTATGAAAAACTTGCATGTCCATATTTTTAAGATCTATAGATTAATGTGTTGATACTTGATCACTATGAATTAGGTTATTAAACCTAAGCTTATGTCCCAGCGGCTAACCAAGAGGGGGAGTGAATAGGTAATTAAAAATTAATCCCTCTTTTTGATTTTTAAACAGAAAAATAAACTTTAATGAGTTTTGTAGAAAATGTTTTTCAACCTCAGTTTTAAAAGTAAAAACACAAAAATAAAAAAGGCAGCGGAAAAACAAAGACACGGTGTTTATAGTGGTTCGGTCAAAACTAGACCTACATCCACTCCCCGAAGGCACCCTCCGAGTATTACACTAATACCAATAGTGACTCTCCTTTTGCACTCACAGCAAGGCGGGAAAGCCTTTACAAACACTCTTTCCACCACTACCTGGTGCGAAGAGAACCGTCATCCTTTTATACTATCCCCAGTGTTGGCAGAGAACCTTCATCCTTTTACATTATCCCAGTGTTGGAAGAGAACCATCGTCCTTTACACTCTCCCGGTGTAGGCAGAGAACCCTTCGACTGTTCACACTCTACAAGTGTGGGAACAGAACCCTACGGTTGTTCACACTCTCCAAGTGTGGGTACAGAACTTTTCAGCTGTTCACACTCTCCAAGTGTCGGTAGAGAACCTGATCTCCTTGACAGATCTTCTCACAAGAATTTTAGAAGGAAGAGAGAAAAAAGTGAAGTAATCATAAACCAAGAGTAAAGACTCTTACCTTTGAGTACCAAATGAAACCTTCACGCTCCAATGACAAGAAATCTCCTTCAAACACTCTCTCACACTGTCTTCTTGACTCTTCTTTTAATAGGCATGAAGATTAGTAGGCAAAAAGATTATGTGGCAGTTTAGTTTAGACTATTTATAGGAAAGACGTAAAAAACTGTCCAAAAACTACAAATTTTCATGTCAATATGAATTGGATCGTCCCGTACGATCGTGGATCGTCCCGTACAATCCTGGATAGTCATGGACGATTTTACTTAAATGCGTTGAAAATGAACCTAATGTATATGGGTACAAAATGACTTCGTACACACACATCATCCCGTACGAATTAGGTTCATCCGGTATGAATGGTTATTCCATAGGTCGGTTCCCAAAAACTGCAGAACGACACTTCATTTTCAGAGTCGGTTCACTTCGTCCTGGGATGAATTATGGGTTCGTCCGAACGAAATTTTTCTAGAGTGTAAATCGTCCCGGGATGAATACACTTCGTCCTGGAAGAAAATGCTCCAGAGAGCAACTCGTCCTAGAACGAATACACTACATTCTTGAACGAAAATTTTCTAGAGAACATTTCGTCCTAGGACGAATACACTTCGTCCTAGGCGATCAGAACTTAGAAAAATTTTCTTCAATTCCTATTCGTTCCATTGCTCTTACGAGGAGATAACTGACTTGATCGTCCCATACGAACTATGTTTGTCTCGTACGATCAGTACAAATTTCTCAATATCTTCTAAAATGTGTGTGTGTATTCACTCAATTACGATCACTTACTCTCAAATTTAATTCAAACAAAAATACAAGCTTTTAAATACACAAAGTATCTCATGCTGAATTTGATTTGAAGTCTTTTTAATCTGGATTTTGATTTTTCCGAAATGTTACTACACACAAGAGCAAAAACAACTCTTCCAAAAAGTGTTAGGAGATAATTATACATAAAATAATAATAATTTAAATCATCAAAACTATACAAGTTGCAAGAATGTAAAACATGCAAATCACAACTCTCTTAACAATCTCCCCCTTTTGATGATGGTAAAATAATTATTGTTTGTATAATTTTCAAATTCAAAAAATCTCCTAAACTCTCCTTGAATTGATGAACACGTGTAAATAAGGAGGCATTTTTAGAAATATACAGATACCCCACACAACGTATACAACAAACCCAAAAAACAAAACAAAAAACAAAAATAGATCAAACAAAACCAAAAACACGATACGAATAATTTCTCCTCCTTTTTGACAACAGCAAAAAGTAAAGAAGAAAAAGACTTGAAATGTAAGCAGACATATGAAAATCATATGATAATTCAATCTTGAAATTGATTAAAATATGTTATGCAAATAAAATTAAAACATTAGACAAATCATATTAATTCATAGAATTTAAGAAGAGATATAACATTGATAATAAAAAGAATATTTCAAAAGCATGAGTCAATTTAGACACTAAGATAGAGAAAATCACTACAAAAAGAATGAATAGAAAATTTATATATTTCAAATTTCAAAACAGAATATAAATGTACAGTAGATAAATTTGAATTAAGAGATTAAAAGATAATGGAAAGAAATAATTACCACATGTGACGCTTTGCGCATAATTTTCAAATTATTTGCACATTTATTTTGCATCTTTTTACTTTTGAGCTTATTTTGTGCCTCTTTTTCTACTTGCGAACCATTGCGCATTCTTTTTTATTTTTTGTACATTTTTTCAAGAGTAATTTTGATCTTTCCAAAATCAATAATAAAAAATTTCAAATTTTTTTAAGTGCATAAATATTTATTGATAAGTGAAATATAAAATAAGAAAACATCATAGTTGCAATAATAATATTAGAATTAATGTAGTCTAAATAAGTGACATGAAATTGACAATTCTAATTATATCAAGTTATAAGGAGAACTTAAATTTAGAAAAAAAATAGATTTTCTAATTAATTTAATTTAGACTTGCACTTCAAAGTATAGCACTATTAAGATAAAAAATCTAATGATTGTCATAAAGGCTAACACATATTTCAATACAATTAAATCCAAAACACGTGAACATATATTGATATCACTATGAAGATATTATAATTTAAGGACAGGATATCAATATAGAAACAAAACATCTAAAGTAAAGAAAATACAACACACTTACTTAAAACACATCTAAAACACAAACTACATAAAATACATAAAATTAAGTGCAACAATCACTAAGAAGGACCCTGATCTGGTGGAGGAGGAGGAGGTGCAACACCAAAGATGTTAAATTAAGTACTCATCATAAGCATATTGGTACTGATATCACTCATCTGATCCCTCATAAAATTCATGTCATGCTGATACTGAGCGGCCTGCTGCTGAAGATAAGTCTCAATTTGATCAAAACATTGATCAAAATGAGTCTCTAAACGATCAAATCTTTGAACCAAATCCTAATAATTTGGTTCATTTACAGGTGCAGGTGCAGCTTCTGGTTCTTCCTCTGTATCACTAATGACATGTGTTTTTTTACCTGATTCTTCTTTGAAGATTGCTCTAAATGTTTCATCATTGTAGTAGAGCGGTTATTCAAACTCTTGATCAAGATGAATCAAATTGTATTTCTTGTCCAGAATATAGGCAACTAGATGTCCTAAGGCGATATTCTTCTTTCTCTTATGCTCTATATGTCCAATTTCAGATAGCCCATAAAGATAGTCAAGGATAAGTTGGGCTTCATCTATAGGTTCTTTAGTCATAATCAAGAAGGTCACCATAGAAAGAAGAGAGATAATATTGATTCTATCACCAGCTTTAGGAATTATAGAAGTTCTAAGAATATGCTGGATGATACGAGCATTACGAACTAGACTGGATACTCTAGCCACATGTTCATTCACATTGTTTCCTCTAATCACATTATTAAGTTCATACCATACATAATCATGAGTGTTGATCAAGTGATGGGCTCTGGCTCCCTCTGTCCTTAAATTCAAAAAGGCTTCTAAGTCAGCCTTGGTGATTTCAACTTTTTGTTTGAAGACAAAGGAACGGATTATAGAATGGTCAGAATTAAAGGACATATTAGTGAGAAAGTAGTGGAAGGTTTCCTTATTATAGAGATAGATGAGGGTAAGGATAAAACCAAACAGTGTTGAGGAAAATAAGTTCATTACCTGAAAGGTAAGTTGTTCTTGGATTAGGATTCGGGAGGGTGTGATCTTCGTTGAGGAAAACCTAGGAAAAGATTCCTCATTTGCTTTGTAAAGGAAGTTTTCAGAAGAATTTCTATGTGGTTTCTTTGCCAGAACCTTTTGTCTCTTACTTGAACTCGTCATTTGGAAGAACATCTAGAGTACGAAAGAGATTGAAAGTGAAGTTTTGAGTGTGACTGTTGAGTTAAAAAGCTCTTCTATTTATTGAAAATGAAATGTTCATACCAGACGAAAAAATTTTGTCCCGTACGAAATTTCAATTCGTCCTGTACAAAAAAACTTCATATGAACGATCCAATGCGTCAAAATGAAATGGCTTTTTATAATCAACATAACTTACGAAGCGTCCTTTCGTACATACTTTTGACCAGACTGATCGTACAGACAAACACGTGTTTGTCCTAGGACGATCAAAACTTATATCATTTTAATGGCAGTTGAAACCGTCCCTCCATCGAACCGATATGTATTCGTTCAAACGAACCAAAGGTTCGTACGTACGAAGTTTGTATTAAAAACTACCTTATTCATTCAACCGCTTTATTCATTCATCTTGTTGTTTGAAAAACATTTCATCCTGGATGATCGTGACGATCGTACAGACGAAGTGACACTAAAACATTGAAAACTACACTCAAACGGTTCAAAATCTGACAGTTTGTCACACTACACAAATAGTCCTGTACGAAAACATTTCGTCCCAGACGATTGCCACTCAAAATTTTCAAATTTTTGTACTCAATCAAAAACTTAAACACAAACACACTAAAAATACAAAACAACAAAAAAACATAAACTCTAAATAAATAAAATCACACATGCAAGTTCATAAACACATAAAAACACACAAACATATTAACTAGTAAACAACATCAATGTTGCAATAACATTTTTATTTAAGCATTCAAATCAATCACACCAAACCTTATTCTTAATGCACTGAAAGTATCAAGGGCTAAAGGTTTTGTAAAAATGCCTGCAAGTTGATTTTCAGTAGAAACATGAGTGAGTTCAATTTCTCCTTTGTATACATGATCCCTTATGAAATGATGCCTTATGTCTATATGTTTGGTTCTTGAATGTTGAATAAGATTTTTAGAAATATAAATAGCACTAGTGTTATCACAATAAATTAGAATAATGCCTATAGTTAATCCTAAATCAATCAACTGTTATTTCAACCAAAGTACTTGTGCCACACAACTTCCTAATGCAATTTATTTAGCTTCTGTAGTAGATAGGGCTACTGAATTTTATTTTCTACTGGACCAAGAGACTAGAGAATTTCCAATAAATTGACATGTTTCAGAAGTGCACTTTCTATCAACTCTATAACCTGCAAAGTCAGAATCTGAATAACCAATTATTTCAAATGAAGTGCTTAACTTAGGATACCAGATTCCTAAGTTCTGAGTTCCTAGCCGATATCTTAAAATCTTTTTCACTTATGTCAAATATGATTCTTTTGGATCTGATTGAAATTTACCACATAAGCAAACACTAAATATGATATTGGGTCGGCTAGCAGTCAAGTAAAGTAAAGATCCAATTATCCCTCTAAATTTCTTTTGATCAATAGATTTTCCCTTAGGGTCCTTATCCAACTGAACTGAGGAACTCATTGGTATACTAACAGGTTTAGCATTGTCCATTTCATACTTTTTGAGGATGTCCTTAACATACTTTGACTGACTAAGAATGTACCTTCCTCAATTTGCTTAATGCTAAATCCTAGAAAGTAACTTAAATCTCCCATTAGAATCATCTCAAATTCACTACTCATTATTTTAGAAAAATCATCACAAAGATTTTTATTTGAATATTCAAAAATGATACCATCCACATAAATTTGAACAATGAGTATATTCTTTCCACATTTATTTAAAAAGAGAGTTGTATATATACTTCCTTTTTCAAAAGATCTTTCAAGCAAGAAGGTGCTCAACTTCTCATACCAAGCCCTAGGTGCCTATTTCAATCCATATAATGCATTTTTCAACTTGAAAATATGATTTGGGTATTTAGAATTTTCAAAACCTGATGGTTGTTCTATAAAAACATCTTCTTGAATTACCCCATTTGAAAAGGCACTTTTTACATCCATTTGATGTAATTTGAATCCTTTAAAACAGGTAAAATATAGTAAAACCCTAATTGCTTCAAGTCTAGCTACAGGGGCAAAAATCTCCTTAAAATCAATCCCTTCAATCTGATTATACCCCTTAACAACTAATCTAGCCTTATTTCTAATGACACTCCTGAGTTATTCATTTTGTTTTTGAATACCCACTTAGTTCCAACTACACTTTGATGCTTTGGCCTTATAGTTAATTCCCAAACTTTATTTCTTACAAATTGATTCAACTCTTCATCCGAAAGTGCTTGATCAATATTTATGGTTTCTATAGTTGAAATGAAGGTATAATGATTGACTTCTTTGTTTAATCCACACCTAGTCCTTACATCCTCACTTGGTTCACCTATAATCAATTCCCTTGGGTGGCTTTTAGAAAATCTCAAATCTCTAGGCAAAGGGTTTTCTATCTCAAAATTTTCTTCCACATTTTCTTTCAAATTTATTTTATCAATCTTTTAGGAGTTAATCTCAATCTCATCTTCTATAATATTTGGCTCTTTCATATTTTCAAATTCATCAAATACAACATGTATGGTCTCCTCAATTACCAAAGTTCTTCTATTGAATACTCTATAAGATTTTCCAACACTTGAGTATCCAATAAAAATTCCTTCATCAGATTTTGGATCAAATTTTTTTAAGGCATATTTTCCATTGTTATGAATAAACACCTTGGAACAAAAAATATGCAAATGAGACAAATTATGTGTTCTTCCTTTTAGCAACTCATAGGGTATTTTATTTAGTTTAGATCTCACATTCACCCTATTCAGAATATAACATGCAATGTTAATCGCCTCAGCTCAAAAATATTTAGAAAGTGAGTATTCTGCCAACATTGCTCGGGCGGCTTCTATTAATATTCTATTTTTCTTTTCGACTACCCCATTCTGCTGAGGGGTTCTAGGTGTAAAAAAATTGTGATCAATTCTTTTCTCCTTATAAAATTCTTTAAATTTCTCATTCTCAAATTCTCCTTCATGATCACTTTGTATAGAAATAATTTCACACCCTAGTTTTCTTTGAATCCAAGTCAAAAAGTTTCTAAACTCCTCAAATAATTCACTCTTATGAAATAGAAATCTAACCCATGTGAATCTTGAGTAATCATCCACAATCACAAAATCGTATACCTTCCCTCCTAGACTCACAGTTCCAACTGGTCCAAAAAGATTCATATACAAAATCTCTAAAGGTTTATTAGTTTTAAGATCCTTATTGGACTGAAAAGAGGACTTCACTTGCTTTTCTAATTGACATGCATCACAAAGGTGGTCCTTAATAAAGTCTATTTTTGGTATACCTCTCATTAAGTTCTTTTGGGTAATCCTTCTAAAGTTTTTCATGCTAGAGTGACAAAGTCTCCTATGTCAAAGCCATGACTCATCAGATATAATTTTTAAATAAAAAGCAGTATGAGATTGAATATAATTCAAGTCTAGCATGTAAACATTATTTACCCTTTTACCATTCAAAACATCTTTACCATTTAGGCTTAATATGCAGCTAGTAGGAAAAAATTTCACAAAATATCATTTATCACATAGCTGACTTATACTTAACAGGTTATGTTTTAAACCTTTTACTAATAACATATTCTCAATATACAATTTATTAAGATTTCCAATCATACCTAATCCAACCACCTTTTTTATGGTGTTATCTCCAAGTGTAACCTTGCCTCCACTCCTGACTTCCAGCGATGAACTGTGTGGTATCTCCAGTCATATGCTTTGAACATCCACTGTCCAGGTACCATATGCTTTCACGAGGTCTTGTGTGAGAGCGACCCTGCAAAATTATCAAATGTTAGACCTATGAATCCAAATAAGTTTGGGTTCTTCTTTTTAGCAATTTATAATCAGATGCATGTATTATATATCTAGGTTTATGCATCTTAGGTCCAAACAATCCATAATTATTACATTTTACTTTTAAAAATGATTTCCTAAGTCTTCTAACATTCATCTGTCTATTCAGGGATTGCATAAATTTAAGATACATAATAGGATTAGTAAAATCTTCAAGTTTTGGGGGTATCCTATTATCCTCAAGAGCTTTATCGTTAATTTGTAAAATGAATTCATATCTTCCAAAATTCGATTTGTATAATTTGATCTATAAGTTTTGCTCTCCAATTCATCCTTAAAATTTTAAAAAAAATTTCAAGTTCAGTATAGGATGATTTTAAATTTTCATGTTTTTTATTCAAGTCATCAAACTCATCAAGTAATTTCATGTGATTGTCATCAATTAAAGTAAGATATTTCCTAAGGATTTTATGTTCCATTTGTAATTCTTCAAACACTAAACTTAGACTAGCATGCATTTTCTTCATTTTCCTATATGCATCATACATGTGTTCAGAAACTTCAAAAAGTTCATCATAGGTTAAGTCACATATCTCTTCTTGATCTGACTTATCAAGATTATCGGCCATTAAACATAGATTAATGACTTCCTCTTCCTTCTCAGTCTCTGATGAATCTGAAGCTGAGTCCGCCCAGAAAGCTCTTTGAAACTTCTTCTTGCCCTTCTTTACAATTGGTTTCTCCTTAGCCTTCTCCTTGCTAGGAGTGGCTTTGAGTTTTGGGCATTCAGTATTGATATGACCAGGTTTCCTGCACTCATAGCAAATCACATGATTTGAAACCTTGGCATTTCTTTTAAATTTACCTCTATTCTAATACTAGCGTCTCTTCTGCTTCCTCTTCAGAAAGCTTCTGAATTATCTAGTCATCAATGTGATGTCGTCTTCATCCTCAGGTTGTGAGTGTTCACTCTCAGACTCTTCAATATTTAGTGCAATATTTTTCTCCCTTCGTGGTTCACCTGCATCAATCTTTCTTTGACTAACTCCTTGCTTGTAAGCAATTAGCGAACCAAGAAGATTGTCAATAGAGTAAATGTTTAGATCTTTAGACTATGTAATTGCAGTAATTTTAGCATCATAAGTAGTAGGCAAATAATGAAGAATCTTATTAACCATTTCAGCATTCGTTAGTTCCCTACCCAGTGCATGCAAAGAGGTGACTATTTGTGTGAATCTTGTGTACATATCAGAAATTGATTCATTTGGTTTCATGCAAAATAGCTCATAATCATGCAACAAGATATTAAGTCTATATTGCTTAACCTCATTAGTCCCCTCATAAGTTATACAAAGTCTATCACATATGTCATTTCCACTTTTGCAAGTGGAAACCTGCATGTAGTCTTCTGATTTTAAAGCACAAAAGAAACTATTCAAGCATTTGGCATTTAGTTGTGCTAAATCACATTCTTCTATTATTCAGTCTATAAAAGTTATTTCAACTGTAACTCCGTCAACTAATCTAGTTGGTTTTGTATACCCTTCTTGAACTAAGTTCCACATACGATAATCAAGTGACTGTAAAAATATAGATATGCGTGTTTTTCAAAAATCAAAAGGTATATTGTAAAACAGTGGAGGTCTAGTTATAGAGTAACCCTCGGATGTATTTTGATTTCCAAATATAGCCATCTACGTTATTCAAAAAGTAGTCTAAATTTATGATTTTGAAACAAAGCTCTGATACCACTTGTTGATACTTGATTACTATGAATTAGGTTGTTAAACCTAAGTTTATGTCCCAACGGCTAACCAAGAGGGGGGTGAATTGATAATTAAAAATTAATCCCTCTTTTTGATTTTAAAATAAAAAAATAAACTTTAATGAATTTTGTAGAAAACATTTTTAAACTACATTTTTTAAAAGTAAAAACACAAAAATAAAAAAGGTAGCGGAAAAATAAAGACACTAGGTTTATAGTGGTTCAGTCAAAATCCAACCTAGATCCACTCCCCGGAGGCACCCTCCAAGTATTGCACTAATACCAATACTTACTCACCTTTTACACCCATAGCAAGGCGGAGAAGCCTTTACAAACACTCTTTCCACCACTACCCGGTGCGGCAGAGAATCATCATCCTTTTACACTATCCCCAGTGTTGGCAGAGAATCTTCGTCCTTTTATACTATCTCCAGTATTAGTAGAGAACTGTTGTCCTTTTACACTCTTCCGGTGTAGGCAGAGAACCCTTCGGCTATTCACACTCTCCAAGTGTGGGCAGAGAACCCTTCGGTTATTCACAATCTCTAAGTGTCGGTAAAGAACCGGATCTCCTTGACATATCTTCTCACAAGAATTTTAGAAGGAAGAGAGAAAAGAGTGAAGTAATCACAAACCAAGAGTAAAGACTCCTACCTTTGAGTACCAAGTGAAACCTTCATGCTCCAATGATAAGAAATCTTCTTCAAACACTCTCTCACACTCTCTCCTTGACTCTTCTTTCAATAGACATGAAGATCAGTAGGAAAAAAGATTATGTGGCAATTTAGTTTGGACTATTTATAGGAAAGACACAAAAAACTATCCAAAATTTACAAATTTTCATGTCAATACGAATTGGATCATCCCGTACGATCGTGGGTCATCCTGGACGATTTTACTTAAATGCGTTGAAAACGAACCTAATGTATATGTGTACAAAATGACTTCGTACACACACAACATCCCATACGAACTAGGTTCGTCCAGTACGATTGTTATTCCATAGGTCGGTTCCCTAAAACTATAAAATGACACTTAATTTTCAGAGTTGGTTCACTTCCTCCTGGGACGAATTATGAGTTCGTCCGGTTCACTTCCTCTTGGGACGAATTATGGGTTCGTCGGGATGAAATTTCTCCAGAGAGTAAATCACCCCGAGATGAATACTCTTCATCCTGGATGAAAATGCTCCAGAGAGCAACTCATCCTGGAACGAATACTCTTCATCCTTGACGATCGGGACTTAGATAACTTTTCTTCAATTCATGTTCGTTCCATTGCTCTTACGAGGAGATAACTGACTTGATCATCTCGTACGATCAGTACAAATTTCTCAAGATCTCTTAAAGTGTGTGTGTGTGTGTATTAACTCAATTACAATCACTCCCTCTCAAATTTAATTCAAACAAAAATACAAGTTTTTAAATACACAAAGTATCTCATGCTGAATTTGATTTGAAGTCTTTGTAGTCTGGATTTTGATTTTCCTGAAATGTTAGTACACACAAGAGCAAAAATAACTATTCCAAAAAGTGTTGGGAGATAACTATAAATAAAACAATAATATTTGAAATCATCAAAACTATACAAGTTGCAAGAATGTAAAACATTCAAATAGTAATTCTCTTAACATAATTTATGTGGATGCTTGTTAAAGAAGGTTATTTTGCACCATCACATTGAATAAATGGAATCAAAACTAAACTTTCTTTTAATGAATGGACTTTCAATTATAGAGATCTAGCATAACTTAATGCAAAATATTTGAACTACTTTTTCTGTGCTTTGAAATTATAAGATTACATGTGTGTCTCAACTTATACCACTGGTAAAGAAATATGAGATAGATTATTTATTACTTATGAAGGCACAAGTGAAGTTAAGCAATCTATGTTGAATATTTTGCTTCAGTACTATGAAATCTTTTACATAAAACCTAGTGAATTAATATCTGAAATATATACTATGTTTACTCAAATTATCACCTCCCTGCATGCCTTAGGAAGAGAGCTAACTAACTATGAAAAAGTTAACAAAATTTTGAGATGCATGCCTTCTTCCTTTGATGATAAGATTGTTATGATAACTAATTCTAAGAATTTGAATATTTATTCTATTGATAACTTCCTTAGATTACTCATTACTTATAAGTAAGGAGTGAACCAAATACAACATGATGTTGGTGAAAAAATGAAAGAGAAAACTATGACTCTAAAGGCTAATATTATGGATACTGATTCTTCCGAGTCTAAAAGTGATGATGTTGCCTTAATCACTAGGCAATTCAAAATCTTTCTAATTTCTAAGGAAGAAACAAAAGCACCCTTAAAAGTGAAGCAAATGTAAGAGTAGCAAGAATTCTAAAGGCTCTTCTGATGTTATTTATTTTGAATGCAAGAAGCCGGGATATGTGAAAGCTAATTACCCTATACTTAAGGCTCATCCAAGCAAGGAGAAGGGTGAGGAGAAACCCAAGTTTAGGAAGGACAAGAAGTGGTTTCAAAAGGTATTTTGGTCATATTCTACATCTGACTCCTATAAGACTGAAGCTGAGGAGGAAACAGTAAACTTGTGTTTAATGTGAATGGTCATATTAGTCAGTCTGACCAAGAAGATATATTTGAACTAACCTATGATTAATTACTTGAAGTTTCTAAGAAAATTCATTCATCATATAGGAAACTTAAGAAAATGCGTACTAGCTTGAAATTAGAATTTTTAAACTTGCAAAAAGAGCATGAAGTTTTGCTTAAGAATCACTCTACATTTGATAGCAATCACATGAAATTATTGGATGAGTTTAATGAATTAAATAAAAAGCATGAATTGTAAAAGCATCCCACACTGAACTTTGAAAATAATTTCAAAATTTATATTGATGAATCTAAGAGTAGGAAGCACTATTTAAAAGTTGATAATACTATTTTAGAAAATGCTACATTCTTTTTTAAAGCTGAATTAAGGAAAATAAGATTCAACCCATACTTGAATAATCTTTAAATCTAGATCTAAATCCAAAAGTTTTGAAATATGGGAAGAGGTATTATAACCCGAATAGATTAGTAAACCTTTTTTCTAGTATTATATATTTTTTATGTGGCATGCTAGGACACATCTCCCACATTTATATTATTCATCATAGTATACATTAGGTGTGGAGACCTAAATTACATGGTTTACAGCATAAGACACATATATTATATTCTTTTTTCCATAAGAAGGGACTCAAACTTATTTGGTTTCCTAAATCTAATGTTTGATAATTTTTTAGGTGTGCTCTCATGAAAAATCTTGTGAGAACATGTGTTACCTGGACAGTAGATACTCACGACACATGATTGGAGATGATAATCAATTAATTTTATTGGAGGCCAGGGTTGGAGGTAAGTTCACCCTTGGAGACAATACTACCAGGAAAGTGGTGAGCGCAAGTATAATCGGTAACTCCAAGTACCTTTTGATTGAAATGTTATTCTTGTTAATGGCTTGAAAAACAACTTGCTTAGTATTAGTCAGCTTTGCAATAAGGATTTTATCATAAAATTTTTATCAAACAAATGTATTATTAGCTTGAATTACAACAGTATTTTATAGGAAAAAAAGATTAATAATGTTTATATATGTGATTTAAATAACGTTGAATGTCCTGCTTCATTTTGCTTAAAAATTATAGTTGATGAGTCTTTGTTGTGGCATAGGAGATTATATCATGTCAGCATAAAAATCCTTAGGAGAGTAAACCAAAAGGACCCAATTAGAAGAGTCCTCAAGCTTAAGTTCACTAAGGACCACCTGTGTTATGCCTATCAACTGAGAAAATAAGTCCAATCCTTTTTTTTATTCTATGAAGGATATTAACACCTCTAGACCTTTAGAAGTCCTTCACATGAATTTGTTTGGACCCATTAGCACTATCAGCTTAGAGGAAAAAGTCTATGGATTTGTGATTGTCGTTGACTACTCGAGGTTCAATTGGATTAGATTTCTATCACATAAGAGTGAGTCTTTTGATAAATTTAGATACTTCTCCACTTGAATTCAGAAAAAGCTAGGCTGTGAGATTTTGACCATTCATAGTAACCATGCTAGATAGTTTGAAAATGTGAGATTCAAAACTTTCTATATGGATCAAGGGATTATTCACAACTTCTTATCTCCTAGAACCCCTCAGCATAATGAGGTAGCTGAAAGAAATAATATGACCTTCGTTGAAGTCACTAGAGCCATGCTTACTCAATATTCACTTTCAAAATATTTTTGGACTGAAGTGGTAAACATAACTTATTATATATTGAATATGGTGAATGTTAGATCCAAACTGAATAAGATATCCTATGATATCATTAAGGGTAGGACACCCAACCTCTCTCACCTCCATATCTTTGGTTGTAAGGTTTTCATTCTTAACAATGGAAAATTACTCTTAGAAAAATTTGATCCAAAATCTATTGGAGTGTTCCTAGGATATTTAAGTGTGGGGAAATCCCTTACAGTGTTTACGAAAAGGACATTGGTGGTAGAGGAGACTACTCATGTAGTGTTTGATAAATCTGATCATAAAAATTCTAGAGTTGAGGAAGAATATAAAGTTGGAGAGATTACCCAAGGAGTGGAAACTACAAATTTGGAGAAAATGGTAGAGACTCAAAACACTAATGGAGTAGGTGAGATTATTTAAGGAGTAGAAACTGCACATATGAAGGAAAGGGTACAACCTCAAATCACTTTGCATAGAGATTGGAGATATTCTTCGAGTCATCCTAAAGAACTAATCTTATGAGACCCTTCTGAAGGTGTTAGACCTAGGTATGAACTTAGGAAGGGAGTAAATCACTCTACCTTTATCTCAATTATTGAACCCACCAGCATCAATCAAGCCCTTTCTAATGAATTCTGGATCTTAGCCATGTAAAAGGAATTAAACCAGTTTGTTAGGTACGATGTTTGAGAGCTTGTAGAAAAACCAAAGAGACAAAAGTGTAGTTGGAACCCTAACATCTCTTTTCTAGGATCATTATTAAAGCTTTAGTTAAACTTTGCCAATTAATTAGGCTGAATCTCTCTAGAAAGTGTATATTTTCCTAATGGGTTATTTAGATCTAATCATCCAAGTCGAACATGGTTGACAAAGATTTTTTCATATAACATTCACCGAAGGTGAGTTCCATGTTCAATTAGTTAGGCCTATTTTATGTTCAAATATATTTTGGTTCAGTTGACACTTGAATTCATATGGGTTAAGTTTGATTACTTGAGATAAATTGGTTTAATTGATGAATCAATTAGTTATATAGAATGTATTCTATCTTGATACATCCTATTTTAAGCTTAAAAGCCATTAGTCTTCTAGTTTGATAAGTAAATCTAGCTCAATTTATCTTACTGATTAAGGGTTAGCCTTGCATCAAAAATTATTTATGTTATCTAATTAGCAAATTCATGGAGCCAATTGTGATTTAAAGATTAAAATTATTTTGAGATTTATGGATCATTCCATTGTGAGTTTGGGAGGTCTAATTTTATTTGGGTCAATGCTTTACCAAATAAGCTAATTGTGAACTTTTCACATTCCAAGGATTAATCATGATCAAATTGATGGGTTCTAAGGACTTAGTTATGTATGGATCACTTATAATCACCATAAGGAAGCTTCTTCTTAACCCATTTGTTTCAATTGATAATATAAATATAAATAAGATACAATCATTGATGACCCATTTGCTCATATACCTAGAAATAAGGTTCAAATGTACTCCTATCCGCCTGGTACAATGGTGCCTTATTGTGAGTGCTCCAAATTATTATGGGAAAGAAGGGTAATTATATAAAGGTATTCTTCTCATATAAATTTTTTTGCAATAAGAGAAAAGGGAAAATGTCTAGTGGGATAGGGCCAATAAATTTCATATTAAAATATGTAAAATACTCATGAGAAATTATACAATCTAATTTAAGGTGAATTAATTTAAGAATCTAGATTTATCAGTCTCCCAAAAAGACCAAACTATGTTAAGTTTGCTACACTAAGGGACACCTCTAAGAGATATTCCTGATGAATGGAACTTTTCTTTATCATGATTTTCTCTCGTTAAAATCAAAGGAACACTATGTAATGAGAGATGCTTAATTGGTCTTACCATTCTATGTGGACTAGGATAGCCACTGCCCAGTGAACTAAGGGAATGAGATAACCTTGTCTTTTGTAATTAGATATTTGGTCATGCAATTCTATATGGACTAGAATAACCACTACCTAATAAACTAAGTTAACATGTAATCATATTAAAAACTCATGCCTACAAAAGAGGACCCTAAGGAATATGATTTTTTTATAAATGTTTTTTTCCATAAATGAGAGATACTTTTATATGCATGTTGAATTGGTCATGTTAATAATGTTATTTAATTTGCACTTTGTGGTCATGTCCGTTAGTAAACATTATTCTCTAACTCATCCTTGAGGTACATAAAAAATAGTTTTCAATAAAAAAGTAGTTTGAAAGGGCCTTCATTTTATGATAAGTTTTTTCCTAAATTAATTTGAAGTTAATTATTAATTTTTATAGTTTTATAGAAAACCTTTTAACATTAAAGCCTATTGAAAATTGTCTATATCCATAAAAAAATAAAGTATTATTACTATTGTGCTATGATGGCTATAAAAGATTAGGGGTCATGCTGATAATCTATATATACATATCGAGAAGAAAACAAAAAATACACCTAAGATATGTGTATACATGCTTAGAAACTTCTAATTATATGCAAAATAGAACTAAACAATAGGGTATGAATATTGGATTCTCTCTACTCCAAGTTCTTGCTACGTTGTTTAACTTTATTACTTTCCATTTTGAACTAGTGAATGAAGTTGTGATTATTTATTGTCCCCACTAGTATTGGGCAATCCTAAATATGACTCTATACTACATTAAAAACTATTTCTTATACCTTATTATACATACAAAACTTTCCTAAACTAAGTAGGGTACAATAAATATAAATGTGCTAAATAGCTATCATAACTCAGCAAAAAAATACGAGAGAAAACTAAATAATACATCATAACATAGATTATTTGATTGCAATACTTGGGTATTCATTTTTAATATTTTGATGAATCAAAAAGTCAAAGTAGAGAAAGTCTACTTTGAAAGGAAATGAAAAATTAGGTAAAGTGTCTATTAAAAACTAAAATTATTCAACAATAGAGTATGATTGAACAATAAAATGACTCAATTAAGAATGTGTGACTAAATTGGGATAGAACTCAACCAAATAGGATATGAATAAACTTTCTAAAATTCCTAAAAAAAAGTTCATTCAGTCAAGGGTAGCAAGGTCAAAAGGGCTTATGACTTAGCCAAATTAGTTTGATGAAATTAAAGGTATTCTTAGTCATTTTTTTAACCAGATTGACATTAAATTTGGTCAAAAGAACAGATTAAATTAGAGGATAGATCTAATCAAAGAACACAATTAAATCATGGTTAGCATAGCCAAAAGTGCTTGATTATATGGGAGTGAACTTGGTCAAAAGAGTGTGAGTAGTAAAGGATATTTTCTAGCCATAGGAGTATGACTAGGAGGGTGGATAATATAGTCAAAATAGTATAATGATATTAATAATAAACCAAACAAATTGGTAGGGTGAAGTTTAAAAGAAACCTAATAAAAAAATAGATTAGCTGATTGGGTAAAAGTGCTGTTAAGATAATAATTCAAAAAGAAGAGATTCATGCAGGTTTTGCAAAATAAGGTTGATCAACATGGTCTCCATTAGTGTTTTAAAAGGTATTGGGGCATAAAATGTCACTTGGGCCTAGGGAGAGCTAAGTTATGCTATCCTATAATGCTATATAGAATATCCTAAGAAGTTAGGCCCTAAATAGTTAGCTCTACAAATAATGGCAAGTTAACTTGTATGTTCAAAAGATGGGGGTGTATTGTTTGACCCATGTTAGTTAAACACAAGTAGTGGTTGTAAGCTTGAATGTAAATTATTCAAATTTAGAGACTAAAGTGACTTGCAGTTACTCTAACTATGCGCTTGATACAAGTATGGAATTCTAAATGCATATGACCAACAAAACGGGAGGCTAAAAAGTTGGTCAGCCTTGATTGATAAAAAATTTGTATAGCTTGACCTAAACGCTATACAAATATATATAAAATATTTTACAAGAAATTCTATCACGAACAATTCGTACCAAATTAAACCAATTTTTGGTGTTAAATGTTTTAAAATTATTTTGATATTTTCACTAAAAATTCTCAAATCTATCATCTAAATAAAATTTAAAATAAATAAATTACTTGGGTTTTAAAATTGTAATTAATGCATGAAGATTGAAGTTTTAAACTTTTTTTTTTTAATAATAAAACAAGAGGTACAACAAATAAAGGAAGGCTCACAGAAACCCCAAAAAAGCTACCGACATCAAAACAGATTAACAATATAGGAGATAAAATCCAAAAAGAGAGCTCAGCAGATAGCCGGGACTCCCAGCACCTCGAATCCGCGCAAGGACCATCCAGACTAGTGAAGATCACCAACGGTTGCCACAAGATAGCTGATGAGGGGAGGAGCCCCAGCCACATCATTGCCCCGCAATCTCCAATTCAAAACATCGAGCAAACCAATCAACCGTAAAAAATAAGCCAAAAAGAAAAGGAAATTATCTTTTCCTGCCACCTCGATTCCAAAATTTTCCCCGAGAAGCAACCTTAATATTTTTTCCACGAACCAATTTGAACTCCTCGCCAAAATCTGAATACGAATCAGAATCAGAATCGACTTCAGACGAATTATTCAACCAATCAGCATTGTGTGTACTAATCCCACCCGATAGTTTAACTGGAACATTTACCAAGTTTTGCGAATTGATCACCATACCATCAACTACACCACCTCCGCACTCGACTGGAACATTCTTAGGAAAAGTAGGGTTAGAAACCACCAATTCACTATCTTCCGGCACCAAAGCATCTTCCGGCAAAGCCTCAACCATATGACCACAACCATCAATCCCACACACAGGAATAAAATGAGTCACATTACCAGCCGGTATTGCAGCAAGTAAAGAGTTTCGAATCGGTTCGACATGCTCAACAGTCACAGGAAAAGTTTCCACTGAAACAACAGGCTGCACCGCCTCACCACCCAGCAAATGATTAGAAGCCATCGAATTCACCAAACACCCATCATCCACAGAAAAATTCACAGCAGGGTTAACCACAGCAATTTCTTCAGAAATAGAATCAGTTAACAAAGGCTTACCCAACGACCCCTCCAGATCCAAAGCAGGGGGTATGAAAGGCAAAGCATTAGGAGATAAAACTTTAAAAACAAGTTCAGAGTCATCAATGTCAACGTTAGGAACGACCGATTCTTCTCTAGCTAAATCAAAATTCACCAAAGTAGGCACAAACACAGCATCTTGATTTCCATCCAACGGCTCCACAGAAACCAGTGAAACAGTTTTAGCATCAGGTAAAACGGATTTAGGTAAAACAGAAGCATCTAAAACAACAGCTTTATTTCTACATTCACCCACAGCATGACCGAAACAATGGCAAGCACTACAAAAAACAGGGAATTCTTCCATGACAACGTGCTGCACGTATCCAAGCTTTTCAGAACCCAGCCAAATACGATCAGGATAAGCTTTAGTAATATCCAGTTCAACTAAAACCCTAGCTAAAGATGGTCTAGAGCCCACAGCCGTAGCCGTATCAATTTTAAGAGGCTTACCAAAGATGGAAGCTAAGCCATGCAAAATTTTAGGAGAGAAAAGATGCGGCCTTAAGGAGGGGAAAGAGACCCAGATCGGAATCTCAGGAGATTCAACCCCAATTTCAACAAAGGGAGACCATTTTGTAATTTTCATAAAACAATTGAAAACCAAATAGGATCTATGACAGAAAATACGACAATAATCCAAATCTTGTTCTAGTTTGATTAACACATGGGACGAATCCAAAAAGTTGCCGACACATCACCAGTAAGCTTAAGATTAAAAAAGAATTTACGAATTGATTCAAGAGACGGGTGTTTCGTAGGAAAAAAACCAACAAGAGCAAACTGCAAAGCTTTAGCCAAAGCCATGATTTCATCATCCGATATCCACAAGGAAGGCATACCGCGAAAAGACGATACCTTGAGTTTAGGAAATTCATTACTAGAGGAAGATCCCGATAAAGCTTGAAGAAAAGACCGAGAGGAAGACGAAACCCCTAAAAATCCATGATCAACAAGATTCGGAGCCATCCGGCGCATGCCGGAAAACAAACCACCAACAAAATCTCAGAAACAATACAAAACCAGAGTAAGAAAAATAGAACTTCCCTGTAAGCCAACGCCACGGCCCCGCGCGGAGAGCTGCACGCCGCCGTCGCGAGGGAAAAAACCCTAGCGGAGGAAAAAAGAAAAGGAAATTAAACTTGATGTTTTAAAGAATATCAAAATCAATCGGATAATCGAAGTCAAAGTCAAAGTTAAAAGTCAAATCAAATCCAATTTTCTCAAATTAGATGAATATCTTAGAGAAAATAGGAAATAATTGGAGAAATTCGAGGAATCAGCAACCCATGGTTAATATGAGTTGGCATAGCTTTCAAATATCTTCAAGTAGGCTAAAGTACATCTTTAGATATTAAATGTATACTGAAAAATGTTCGATATCTTTCTTAATTATTGCCTTTGGGTGAAAATTTATTAAAAATATCAAAAAATTTTGATAAATTTTTAAAATATTTAGCTATGTTCAATATTTGACATTTGAGCATAGGAAACTCAAATTAAGGCTTCGTTTGGGACGACTTTTTTATTGCTTTCTAAAACGGAGTTTTACTACAAAATTTAAAAAAAAAATTTGTACTAAAACTCTGTTTTAGAAAGCAATAAAAAAGCAGTTCCAAACGAAGCCTAAGTCTTAATTAAAAATTTAATTAAAAATTATATCTTCTTCTTGTTTTAAAAAGCGAGTTTTTTAATAATGAAAATATGTAACATGATATGCACACCTTCGAAAACAAGCTCAGGTATGTGAGATGAACTTCTTCAAATATTTTATGAAAATTTTGGAATTATTTGATATTTTCTAAAAGTATTTGGTATTTTCTAAAATTATACTTTCATTTGAGATGGCTTTTTTATATTTTTTAAAACAGTTTTTTAGTAAAAAAAAAAATCAATAGGTAGAAATTTTTGTATTGAAAAATTGATTTAGAAAGGAATAAAAAAGCTGTCCCAAATGAAGCCTAAATAGCCAGGTTTAATGTACCTAAAGCTGTGGTTGTAATGGCTTTATTAAAGCTCCATTAGGGACAACGTTAGACCACTATTTATCCTTGCTTTTAAAAAAATTTTGTACTAAAAACTAGATTTACAAAACAGTAAAAAAGTTGTCGCAAATGAAGTCAGTTTCAATTGAGATGACTTTCTTATTACTTTCTAAATAAGCTTTTCAATATAAAAATTCCTTGAATTAATTTTTTTTTTAACTAGAAAGCTATTTTAGAGAGAAATAAAAAAGCTATCACAAACAAAATCTAAATCTTTGAATTCTATGGCGTGTACAATGCTGACCGTGTCCTGAAAATGGGTGAATTTACTGCCCATATTTATCGCCTAAAGATGGGATACGCAGAATACGAAACAATTTATCAAATGTGCTACTAAATCATTATTGAAATAGTAGATCATTGAGCTTGCGAATTAGGCTGAGCTCGAGTCACACCTAATTAGAGCTTGACTTGTCCGATTAATATTGGTCTCGAACTCTAACTCAAGTTAGAGTTGGGCTTAAGTATTGAGCTCGAACACAACACATTAAAATAGATGTGGGTTAAATTTGGCCCGTTAACTTGGATTTGTTAGACAAGTTCATCGGCATTAGAGAAGTTGGCCGGAGAAAGCTTTCCGGCGGCAAATGGCATAAAAGCAACATTAATTAATGAAATGACATTAGCTTTACTTGCACAGTTTTAAAAAATAATAATAATAAAAGACCAAAAAATACATTTAAATTTTTCCTCCAGCTTTTAAAATGACTGCAGCAGGTGTTGCACAACTTGGCTCATTTACACCATGGTCAAAGTATTCTTCCCTAGAAGTGGGTGAAACACACCCAACTCATATCATACTTTTAGCTTACTTAAGGTTGATTATTTGATCATCATTAATAACTCATCTAAAATTCATTGTAATTATAAAGTTTCTCCACAAAAATAAAAAAAATTTGTACTAAAACTCTGTTTTAGAAAGCAATAAAAAAGCAGTTCCAAACGAAGCCTAAGTCTTAATTAAAAATTTAATTAAAAATTATATCTTCTTTTTGTTTTAAAAAGTTAGTTTTTTAATAATGAAAATATGTAACATGATATGCACACCTTCGAAAACAAGCTCAGGTATGTGAGATGAACTTCTTCAAATATTTTATAAAAATTTTGGAATTATTTGATATTTTCTAAAACTATTTGGTATTTTCTAAAATTATAGTTTCATTTGAGATGACTTTTTTGTATTTTTTAAAACAATTTTTTAGTAAAAAAAATCAAGAGGTAGAAACTTTTTACTAAAAAATTGACTTAGAAAGGAATAAAAAAGCTGTCCCAAATGAAGCCTAAATAACTAGGTTTAATGTACCTAAAGCTGTGGTTGTTATGGCTTTATTAAAGCTTCATTAGGGACAACTTTAGACCACTATTTATCCTTGGTTTTAAAAAAAAAAATTTACTAAAAACTAGCTATACAAAGTAATAAAAAAATTGTCCCAAATGAAGCCGGTTTCATTTGAGATGACTTTTATACTACTTTCTAAATAAGCTTTTCAATATAAAAATTTTTTGAATTAAAAATTTTTTGAATTAAAAATTTTTTAACTACAAAGCTATTTTAGAGAGAAATAAAAAAACTATCATGTATAATGCATGTATAATGCAGACCGTGCCTGAAAATGGGTGAATTTACTGCCCATATTTATCGCCTAAAGATGGGCTACGCAGAATATGAAACAATTTATCAAATGTGCCACTAAATCATTATTGAAAGAGTAGATCATTGAGCTTACGAATTAGGCTGTGCTCGAGTCACATCTAATTAGAGCATGGCTTGTCCGATCAATATTGGGCTCGAATTCTAACTCAAGTTAGAGTCGGGCTTAAGTATTGAGCTCGAGCACAACTCATTAAAATAGCTGTGTGCTTAAATTTGGCCCGTTAACTTGAATTTGTTAGACAAGTTCATCGGCATTAGAGAAGCCGGCGGCAACTTGAGAAGACGAAAGTCATTCTCACGGAAGTTGCTAATGGAGCCTGGTGGAGACCAGACGTGCAACTCGGTTTTGCAAAGAAAAAAATTTGCAGGAGGAAATGGCAGGCTTGAAAACGACTTCAATAAAGGAAATGATATAAAAGAAACATTAGTTAATGAAATGACATTAGCTTTACTTGCACAATTTTCAAAAAAAAAAAAATTAAAAGACCAAAAATTACATTCAAATTTTCCTCCAGCTTTTAAAATGACTGCAGCAGGTGTTGCACAACTTCTAATATTTTCTTAAACACCAAATTTATTATTTTAAATTTTATTTTAAAATGTACATCTCAATCCAACAAGCTGAGTTTAGTCAAATTTTAACTTGAGCACGTGTAGTATTTGAGCTTGACTTTCTGCTCGTTCTTGTCAACTCACAAGCTCTTTAACGAGTTTAATTCAACTTAACTAGGCTCATTTACTCTTGAGCGAGCTTGGCTCATTTACACCATGGTCAAAGTATTCTTCCCTAGAAGTGGGTGCAACACACCCAACTCATATCATACTTTTAGCTTACTTAAGGTTGATTATTTGATCTTCATTAATAACTCATCTAAAATTCATTGTAATTATAAAGTTTCTCCACAAAACTGAAGTCTTCGATTTTCCTTATCAAATTATTAACCAAAAATTTTGACGTCAAATTATAAAAAGAAACATATTTTATACAAAATATGTATAAGAAATAGATTTAATAATTAATTTAAAAATGAGCAAATACAAAGGTTGCAAATCCGGTTTCTGGTGAAACTAGAACATCAAAATCCGGTTTAAAAAACAGGATAAACAAATTCCTATTTCTATTGAATCCGGGATATGTATATCCGGTTTCTTCTGAAATCAGATTTTGATGTTTCGGTTTCTTTAAAAAGATAAATTGGTTTCTCCGGTTTCATTAGAAATCGTAATTTGCTCTTCCTATTTCGCTCGTGATCAATTATTCCACTCGCCTATTCCACCCATGATCAGTTATTCTGCCCGTGCTTTCTCAATCAGCTTCAATCACCGGCAAACTTTGGCCCGAGATTTCTGTTATTCCTTCTATTCCACCCTTGCTTACTCAATCCATTAAGCCCTCTATATATTTTGCCGAATGGAGAGGGTTGCTAGAGTTAGAGAAATGCACTCAGGAAACGAGTGAAGCTAAATTTCTCTTGGAAATTTTCTTCGAGCTTTGAAGGTACTTTTATTTATTGAAATATTTTGTTTAATGTAAAAATATGTTGATCGATCATGTAAATCATTTGTTAGTTGTAATTTTGAGACATCTTTAAGAATATAATTGAATGATATTTTGAGATTGGTTATAATTTTTTTGAATTATAATTTGATAGTTGTAAGCATTGCATTCTAATTTGATAGTTTAATGTATTATTTTTTATGTTTAGGATACAAGTGAGATGTGAGCAAATAGGGCGGAATTGGTCTTAAATTTTACGGAAGGCAAACTAATAAAATATATAAAAGATAAAATTCAAAAAAAAATATTGTATCACATAATAGTTGTTAAATAAAAAGAATTATAAGATTTAAATTCTATTTTGCAAAGCTTGTAATTTTCTAAGTGCATCGAACAGAGTTTTGGCGTCATTGGATAATTTTTCATTAGTAGAAATACTGTCCTTAAAATCTCTTTTAATGATCTAGTTAGAATACCATTAGATATAACAGTAATAACTTCATTCCAGATAAATTATTTTTAATTGGATTCATATTAAATATAAAAATGCAGTCAAAATAATATCTATTTGAGAAGCTTTAGTTTGAAGATTGTAGAGATGAAGAAAAAGTTGGTTGAGAAGTTAATAATATCAGGACTTCCAGACTACCATCCATTAAAATATCACTAGCCTGCCATGTAGCATAAGGAGAATTTTTTTTTTTTTTTAGGGAGGAGGACAAAATTAATAAATAAAAAGAATTCCTGTTTCTATTAATAACAGATAATTATTGAAACCGAATAACGAAGTATCGCTTTCTATTGAAACCGGATAGTTAATTTCCGGTTTTAATTGAACCGGATAATTAAGTTTCGATTTTTCAATACGTCCTTCTATTTTCCGTGTTGGCTACTTCCTAAATTTGTTTATATGTCCGCTTCTTGTAATTATGTCTATTAAAAATCGACTCCTTTTTATATTTTGGCCCCTAGAAAGAACCAATTATGATTAGGCATATTGGAAAACAATTACGACAATCATAAAATCATAAAAAAGATGTTATTATAATTGTATAACCAAAATCATTTGGGTTCAATTCAAGTAACTTGGTCGATTGGGAAAAGTCAACATCATGGATCAACTGGAATAAACTCCTCAAGTAACTAAGTTTTTATTTGGATCACTTTTCTTAGTGTTTTCTAAAGCAACTTTTTAATACAAAAATTTTTAGTCCAAAAATTCTTTTACGAGAAAGCTGTTTTAGTAAGCATTAAGAAAGCTTAACCAAACAAAATCTAAGTTTCATCAACCTTGGAATCAACTAGAAAAAGTTGATGCCACAATCAACTAGAAAAAATTGATGCCACCATGTTAAACTCACTCACAAGACCTGGTTAATCTAATACTAAACCAACATTTAAGGAAACATGTCTACCTTCTTGGTCCTGAAGGCACACTAGGAAGAGTCAACTAAGACTACAAGCATGGCAGTCAGCTTGTCTAATCGGTTTAGAGGCCCACGAAGCATATCAATCCATAGCATTTAGTATGAAAACTCACTAGGAATCAATCAAGAAAAAAAAGAAGTCAGGAAGAGACTTTGCACAGGCCCACCACCTTAATGATTATTAAGTCTATGCATGTTGTCTTCAGCCTTAATAACTGATGATACTTAATATCCATAAAGTGGTGGCAAGATTTCCACACCATGAAGGATTGAGAAATGATGCTTGATGTTTGACTATAGCCATCTTTATTGAGATCATTAATGAGCTCTATTTGGTAAGATTCAAAGTCTTTAGCCGAACACTTATAAAGGTAAGACCAACCCGGAAAATTATTTTGCCTATTTTCAGTTGGCTACCACCCTATTGAATGTTGATAATGAACTAACTAAGGCACATGACTAAACCCCATGCCTATTTTAAGTTGGCTAACACCCTATTTTTAATCTTTTTAGGTTTACATTTACCTTTCTTAATATAGAGCAAATCTAAAACATCTACTCTCCTAATAGGGTCACCAGAATGTCACCATTTTACATGACCAAACCATCTAAGGCGACTCTCTCTAATATTATCGTTCATTGGAGCTACTCCAACCTTTTTATAGATATGCTCGTTTAGTATCTTGCCTCTACGAGTAAATCCACTCATCCACCTGAGCACTCATCTCAACAACACTTAACTTAATATTATGCTTCATTTTTAATGTCCAACTTTCTACGCCATAAAGCATTATAGGTCTCACCAGCATCTTATAAAAATTTTACTTAAGTTTGAGTGATACTTTTCTATCTCACAACAAACCTGAAGCATTCCACCACTTCAACCATTCAACTGGAATTCTTCTAATGATATCCCCATCTATTTCACCTTCGCTCTGAACAATAGACCCAAGATATCTAAAATGAGTACACTTATTAATGACTTGATAGCTTCTTAAAGTTTCAAATCCCCACTATATCTATTACTACTAAAATTACACTCCATATACTCGATTTTAGATCTACTCAAATAAAAAACTTTAGACTCTAAGGTTGACCTCAATAATTCTAGTTTACCTTCAACTCCCTTTCTAGTCTTATCATCAAGAAGAGTATCATCAGCATAAATCATGAACCATGGTACATCCTCTTGCAAATGTCTAGTAAGAACATCTATGACTAAAGAAAAAAGATAAGGGCTTGGGGTTGATTCTTGATGTAATTCAACAAAAATAAGAAAATACTTGGTCAGCCCACCTTATGTTTAATTTGAGCACAAGTAATAGCTCCTACATACATATCCCTAATGATTTGAAAAAAAAAAACATGAAGAATCATAAAGAAACACACTAAAACTAATTAATTTTTGCTCAAGTAAAAGAACTCTATAAACAACAGAATTAAAAAAGTTTTATGATAAGTATAGGGATGGGCTTAGGCTTCATGATGCTCAACAAGGTGGCACTATGGCGGCATAAATTAAACTAGCATATCATAGCTATAATGCTTGCTCTACTACAATGATGGCTGACTTGTCATAGTGAAACAGTGCATCTTTTAGCTGAGTCAATGCAGCTTTTCATCTAGGAAACGTGTCCACCATGGCACTATAGAATTTAAGCAATGCAACGCTTGAATGTGTCTTTTGGCGCTAACGTGTTTTAAGTCTTAGCGCTCTAGTACTTATTTTTCTAAGGCTCCAATTCTATAGTGATGAATTTGGGCATAACAACGATGTGTCACACCACAAAGCTGACCTTAGTATCTCTGTGATGTAGGAAAATATAAAAACTTATGCTGCAATGTCTAAATTTGGCACCTCGGCATTCATGATTATAATGTTGTGGTGCTTGTCATAATGGTGTTGCGATATATGTGACAAATCAAGTAATATAAGGATAGAGTAGAGTATTCATTCCATGAGAAAGATATGCTCACTTGTAAACACATGTATTGTCTATTAAAATTACAACAATTATTCTACTCAATAAAAATAATATTATGAAAATTTAATCACTTAAATAAAATTAGATAAATATAATGAATACACTATATTAATATAATATTTTGGATTGATGAATATAAATAACATATTCTTCCTAATGAATCTCTTTTAATTGTGATGCTATTCAGAGTATATGCATCTTTAGATCTCTATCTAGCTTGTAGGGAACAAAGGATGCCTACCAACTTCCTATATTTATATCATCTTATTAAGAATATAGTATATGCCTAGGTATGATAATTACGAAATCAATATTTCTAGTTATGCATATTTTCCTCCCTCAAGGCTCCACATTTCACCTAATTTTAACAATACATATGGAAACTATGTGCATTAAATTAAGATTTAGTAATATTAAAAATATCATTTTAATTATTTAAGGAATAAGAGAACTAAATAGTACTACATATGATATTTACATCATTAATCCAAAATTAGAGAATTTATCTGGACATAGAGTACAATTGATGCAAACTCTTTTTTTATTTAATAGTATAAAAAAAAATACAAGAGATATATATCACCATAGTGGTTCAATGGATCTCCTCTACACTCCTTTTTACTTACATAATTGGTTCCACAAACACAAGCTGAACATTCTAATGATGATATCAAGTACTTCCCTAAATTATCTTAGTTGTCATCCTAAGGGAAATTCATAGAAGTGCTCTAAATTGTACTAAAGTTATCTAAGTGATTAAACTCTTCTATAAACATAACATAATGACTATTTATTAAAAAAATATATAAAGTAAGAAAATGATGATATGGTGCTTGATAGGTCAGCACCGCTGTGTCCAATAAATAAGCTAATACTGCTATGCTACTATTTTGGCTATGTTGTGGCGCTTGCTGATATGGATCAGTTACTTAGTGAACAGTCATATTATTTTGCTGATAGGTTATGTCCTTGTGAAGTTATAACTGTTATGCCTGATACTGCTAATTTTCAAATATTGTGGTGCTAGAAGAACAATTTTGGCACTGAGGCGTTATAGATTGTTACGCTGCGTCAGTGGATGACATAAAACATGGTGCTACAAGGCTAAATATTTGATGTTGTGGTGTTGTCTAATAGAGAAGTTGGCATTGCAATGTCAATGTAGTGGAACTCCTGTTGTGCCTTTAAGGGCATTGTAGTGTTGTTTAATTCGACGCCATAATGCTATATGTAACTTAGAATTTTATTCCTATTTCTAAATTTTTCTAGCACAACATAACTAAAATAATACATTTTAATTTTACTAAAAATATAATATATAAAATAATACATTTTTTACACTTATCAAATTCTTCTCATCTTAAACTCTTGTTTGTCCTCAAGTAAATTAAAATATTATAATTCTGATTAATTGATTAACTAAAGTAAAAAACTAACAATTTAAAATTAGTAAAATAAAGGATAATATATCATGGTCAAGAAGTAATAAAATTGAACAAGATTAAAATTTTATTTAAAAAAATACAAATAATTACACTGCAACCTTCCTCAACAAAGGATGCAATTTAACACAATCAGAGTTTTTATGACCCACCTCTTTGCAATGAGAACAAAAACTAGGCAAACCTTTCATAACAACCTTTTGAATATAACCCAAATTATTAGGACCAATCAAAACTGAATCGGGGTGAGATTTAGAAATTCCATTTCCATAATAATACGTGCCACAAAAGGATGAGAGCCCACCGCAGTGGCATTATCCGATTGAATAGGCCGACCAAAGATAGAACCTAAGCCGAAGAGAATGCGCGGGGAGAAAGGTGGGGATCAGATGAAGTTCAGGGAAAGAAAGCCACATGGGGACGAAAGGAGATTCTTCTGACAAGTCAAGATAAGGGGTCCATTTTATAATCTTCATAAAGCACCCAAACACAAAGTAAGATCTGTGAGTAAAACTTCTACCATAATCGAGGTCATTGGCAAGCTTGATCAAAATCTTATTCGGATTCAAAACAGTAACCGAGAACTAGCCAGAAAGAATGAGGTTAAAAAAAATTTCTAAACACATCAAGCACCGGCCGGCGAAGCAGATACTTCCAACCAACGCATATTTAAAGAGCTTATCAAGATGAAGCACCTCACTCTCTGAAGTCCAAAGCGCTGGCAACCCCCTTAGGGTAGTAACTTTCAAATCAAGGGATTCATTGAGGAAATTCGAAGGAGCTAAAACCTCTTTGAAAGATTTTGAATGAATATTACCAGTGAGAAATCCCGGATCAGAACGCTTCCAGAGAGAAGAGCAAACCCACGGGACAAAAAAATAGCCGAAGCAAAACCTCGTCACAAAGAAAGACGTCGCCAGGTAATGGCTAGGCCCTAGCAGACTCCCAAGGCATCGCGGTTTGGTCCTTTCCAAAGGTTCAATGCCTCTGAGAAAAGTCAGAGAATGACTAGGGCGAAGCCCTAACGGAGGGGCTAGGACGATGCCCTAGCGGACATCGGGAGAAAGCGGAGCCGATGAACGGAGCCCTGGAGATGGGTTGAAAGCAACGCGATCTGGCTAGGATGATGTCCTGAACTTTTCTTTCTCTTTGTGATTTGAAGCTAGGACATCGGGAGAAAGCGGAGCCGGCGAATGGAGCCCTGGAGATGGGTCAAAAGCAACGCGATCTGGCTGAAAAAAAAAGATATTTTTTTTTACTTTATAAAGTATATAATGTTCATTTGAATTATGATCTAGGGTTTTATTTTTATCTTAATTTTATATAATTTTCCATTATCATTTTACTAAGATTAATTAAATAATTAGAATAAAAAAAAGTTTATAGAAAACATAAGGAAAAATTCAATAAAATATAAATAAAAGAGACACAAACAACAATTAACATTATATATGCTTTCATATAAATAATAAAAGACGCATGCAATGTGTTAAAATAACATTACATAATATTGATTCCAAGATAAGTAGTACAATAAGCACCATATATAGCATATCAAGTTCGTTGCCTCCCATAAGAACTAAGTTTTAAGTCTTCAGCCAAACTATATAAATTATTTTATTTCAAGATGAACGAATTCAATTAAATTATACAATCAACCAATGTACCCCTTTAAATAAGGTTTCAATTTGTGGCCATTTACTTAAAAGAATGTTTTTTATCCTTAATTTTCACAGTTCTATAAGGAAATATTCTTACCAAAGTGAATGGTCTAGACCATCTAGAATTTAATTTTTTAGGGAATAGCTTAAGTTTAGAATTAAGTAGTAAACCATCCTGTCCATGTATGAATTATTTCCTCACAAGCTTTTTGAAATGTTATTTTAAAAAAAAAAATTTATAGATCCTTACATTTTTATAAGCTTTATTTCTTATCTTTTCTAGTTCATTCAACTGCATCAATCTTTTTTCTTTTAACATTTTAAAATTACAATTTAATTCTTTAACTGCCCAAAAGGTTGTGTTATAATTCCAAACGAAGGTGGTCAGCCTTTCCAAAAATTAATTTGTAGCAAGTCATACCAATAAGAGTCTTATAAGTAGTTCAATACACCTAAAATGTATAGTGTAACTTAATCGTCTAATCTTTTCTAATTGAATTGACCTTTGTTCTAGGATTCTTTTAATCTTCCTATTACTTATCTCAGCCTAACCACTAATTTGAGGATGGTAAGAAGTTGCTACCCTACGATAGACTTTATATTTATTTAATACTATTTCTATTTTTATTATAAAAATGACTTCCTTTATCACTAGTTAAAACTATTGGCATTCCAAATCTTGAGAAAATAAGTTTTTTTAAATCTTGATCATAGTTTGAGCATCAGTTTTAGAAGTTGCCCTACCATCAATCCACTCTGAAATATAATACACAACAATAAGAATATATTGATTTTCATAGGATGGTACAAAAGGTCCCATAAAATCTAACTCTCAAACATCAAATATTTTTATTTCTAGAATATAGTTTAAAGGTGTTTCTTTTTTTTTTCTTTTTGTAATATTTCATATTCTTTGGCTTTGATCGCATTTCTTAATATATTCATCTATATCCTTAAATAGAGTAGGCCAAAAGAATCCTACATGAAGGATTTTAGAATCACTTCTAAAACCTACAAAATGCCCTCTATAATGTGAATCATGACACTCCCTGATGATTGACTCTATTTCTTCTTCAAGAACTCACCTTCTCATAATTTGATCATTGTAAGATTTAAATAAATATGATTAATTCCAAAAATAAAATTTGGAATCATGTAAAAATTTCCACTTTTAAATAGGATTTAAATCATAAGAAAGTACACTACTAACAATAAAATTAACGATGTTTGCATACCAAGATGAATTGTTTGCATGAAGTGTAAATAATTATTCATAAAAAAATTTTCATTAATCTCATCTTCATTTATGTATTTCTTCAATAGAAAGTCTAGAATAATTATCAGCAATTTTATTTATAATACACTTTCTAACGATAATTTCTACATCAAATTCTTGTAATAAGAGAATCCATCTTACCAATCTTGGTTTAGTGTCTTTCTTTATCACAAGATATTGGATAGCGGCATGATCAACGTAAATAATTAGTTTAGTTCCAATCAAATATAATATACATTTATCAAAATCAAAAATTACAGCTAATAGTTCTTTTTTAGTTCTTGCATAATTACTTTATATAGAAATCAAAGTTTTGTGAGCATAAAAATGACATAAAATTTCTTATCTTATTTTTTTCCTAGAATAGCACCCACTTCGATGTCACTAACATCACACATTACTATAAAAGATAAAGACCAATCAAGAGCAATAATCACTAGAGTGATAATCAAATGTTGTTTTAATGTGTTTAAAAGCTTAAATACAAGCAGAATTAAATATAAAAGGGGCATCCTTCTCTAATAGTTGACATAAGGGAGAAATTTTAGAGTAGCGTTTTATAAATCTTCTAAAATATCTTGCATGACCTAAAATGTTTCTAGTGTCTTTAACCAAATTGGGAGGGGATAATTTTTCTATTACCTGAATTTTCATAATATTTACTTCCAATCCTTTCTTAGAAACTTTATACCCAAAGCAATGCCTTTGGTTACCATAAATTAACACTTCTCCTATTTTAATAATATATTTATTTATACACATCTTTTCAAAATAGATATTAAATGCTCAAGAAAAGAATCAAATGTAGTGTCAAATACTGAGAAATCAACAATGAAAACTTCACTACCCTACTCAATTAAATTTGAAAAGATAGACATCATGCATCTTTGAAAAGTTGCAGGAGCATTGCTTAGAACAAAATGCATTCTCCTAAAGCAAAAGTTCTATAAGGACTAGTGAAAGTAGTTTTATCTTGATCTTCAAGTGCAATAGGAATTTGATTATATTCTAAATATTTATGTAAAAAATAATTAAAAAAAATTCTTGCCAACCTATCTAACTTCTGATCAATAAACGGAAAGTGAAAATAATCTTTTCTGGTGGCTTTATTTAATTTCATATAATCTATGTAGATCCTCCATCCTGAAGTAATTCTAATGGGTATAAGCTCATTGTGTTCATTTGTTATAATAATTATTCCTCCTTTTTTAGGAATACAATGAATAGGACTAACCCAAGAACTATCTGAAATAGGATAAAAATAATTATGGCATCCGTCCATTTAAGAATTTCTTTTTAAACAACATCTTTCATAGAAGGGTTAAGTCTTCTTTGAGGGTTAGCTTTTGATATTGAATTAGCTTTCATTAAAAATCTATGCATGCAAATTGAAGAACTAATCCCTTTAATGTCAGTAATTATCAACTTGTTGACCTCATTTTTGTATGAGGTCACTTTTAACCCCTTCTTGAGCTTTGGACCTTAGGTTACTTTGGACTTTAGATATTAGGATCTTCCTAGTCCCTTAGGACCAATCTAGATCTTAACTCAATTCAAACCCAGAATCCAAGTTTAAAGACTCAGGTCCTAAATCCCTTTCTAGGTGATTTTTCCATCACCTTGAAACCCAATCAATTAGCATCTGATTCAGGGTTTGTTAATTTCATATTGATGTGACATGTCTTTAGTGCCAACCCTCCAAATTTGAATTCTGTTGGAGGACTTTAACACCATAAACTTAATCTAGTTTTAAAGATTGCAAAACCTTCAAATATTTACAATCAATGTCATTGGACCTTTTACCCAGTGGAATTTGATCTTGGAGCCCCCTCCAAACCCTTTGATCACTACCAAGACCTTAATATTGACTTGTTAAGCAATAATCCACATCTTTTTAGATTCAATTTGACTGAGAATTGACTTGAGACCAAAACGACCAAAATGACCTAAAAGGGGGATTTTTGGACTTTTGGCCTAAACTCAACTTGATTTGACTTATCAACCTTTGAAATCTTCTCCAAATGTTTTCAAATTATTTTTTAGACCTTTTGAACTCAATTCCAAATTTGGGTCAACTTGGTTGATCAAGTCAACCCATTTTTGCCTAAAGGCCCCTTAAGGGTTAAAATGGTCATTTTGACCCAACTGACCCCTCCACACCTTGATACCCCATCCATTAGGTTCATATGAACAAATTGATTTCAATGGACCTAACTCCTAGTCCTAGGTCAACTTGGTTGACCAAGTCAACCAAGTTTGACCAAATGACCCATATACCCCTCCTTTCATCTAAACCCTTTGACAAAAACCACTTCAACCCCATTTGAACCCATGGGATGACTCCTTAGGGTTCCAAGAGATCCCTCTTGGAGGCCCAAGCCTTGGGCCCTCTTGGGTTAGCCTTTTGGCTTGACCCAAGTGCCCAAAGAGAGGCCCCCTTTGAACCATTTCTCAATCCTAATCAAATTGAACCCAAACCAAGGTGTCATTGGCTCTCCCCTGACCCAATACACCTCCCTTAACCAGTCCAGCCATTAAGTCACCTTCGGTCAAGAGTTAGGCTAACCCAAAGTAGCCAGAACCACTTGGTATTGATCCAACTCCTATCCTGAGCTCAATTGAACCTGACCAACACCTCCATTAGGTGGCCCTAGGTCCAATACACCTCCCCCAGCTGGCCCAAGCCTTGGGTTGACTTGGGTCAATTTTTGGGCTAACTCAAAGTAGCCAAAACCACATGGACCCAAGCCATCTTTGAACTCAAGTCAAATTGAACCCAACTGCCACTTGCATTGGGTGGACCATACCCTCTATGACAATGTCCCCCTCCACCTAGAGCACATTCGAGGACCAGGCGAATCAATCCTCGTCATCCAAGCTTCTAGGAAGTGGCTGAATAGGGAAGTGCATCCTAGAAGCTGCCATTCAATCCCATGCTTTCGAAATCACTCCCAGAGCTCCTTCGTTCCTCCGCTCTCATTTCCCAGCCTCCCAGACCATCCCGTCAATCTATTTGAGCAAACTCAGGTGAAAGCTTTCGGCACCGCGCTCGAAGTCGTACCTCCAGCCATCCTCTGATCCCGGCATCTGAAGGAGATTTGTTCGCCTTCATCCCCTGAAGCTTCCTGATAGGGAAGCTCATCCGTTGAGGCATTCTCTGCAATAATTTCTCGATCCTGAGCTCCCTAGATAGGTAGTCCAGTCAAGTGTGAAGGAAACCTTCACCCAACGGATTTTCAACATTGGATTGAAGCTTTCTATGCCCCTGATCCTTCCTGTGAAATTTCATCAAAGTTCACCGGCAGGATTGCTCGGATCATGCCAGAGAAACCCTTTGGCTTCGGGTTCACGCGGGAGGTTGAAGACATAATCCTGGTCGTTGATTTCAATTAACAGTTAGAATTAGATCCCTCAGTTCTAGAGGTGGTTTGATCCCGACCGTCCGATAGCTCATCTGATGGCTGTGGTTAGTCTGACCGTTATCCAGTCAGTCACCAATAATTGCCCCGCCAATCGTGACGCGCCGCATGTAAAGCGCTGGCTGACTGGGTAATTAAAGGATTTGATTTCACAGAAATCAAGGGGAACTTTAAAAAATTGATCTCTCTGCACACTTGATCAAATTAGGTGTTTTTTAGGCTCATTGGAAATTTCTCAGGGAGATCTATAAAAGCCTTATAATTTTAGGCTCTAATTGCATCTGTATTAAGTTTAATTTTAGTATTAGTATTTTATTAATTATTATATTTACTACTTAAATTGAATTCACCATAGCCTGGAATTTTGGGAGAATGAATTTGGACATGTCCCTGACATGTCCAAATTTTGTCTCCCCTGTTTGAAGTGTCCAAGGGCATTATCATGCCAATTTTGGTTTAAGGGTCATGGTTTGACCCTCAAATCCAATTTAGAACCATGATCTATCCAATGAGGTTTAGGATTTGATTTTGAATGTGATGATGATGTGTAGCATAAGGAGTCTGGGCCAGTGATTTTACCCCAATTCAACCCTAGTAGCCCCCTAGGATTCTTCTAATGTGACTTAGGGATCACCTTAAGTGGCTTGGTTAGCCACCTTATACAATTCCATTTATTCACAAATTTGGTGTGTTTAGGAACTGAGATTAGTTGATCTAATGGTCTAAATTTCATTGGATTTGGTGCCCATTTGGTCCACCAATTAGGAGCCAAAAAATTTTCCCCTTTAGAAATGACCTAATGCTTAATTAATTCACTAAAAATTCTTGTTAATTACTAAAATTGTATAAAATAACTCTAATCAACCCTAATCAACCCTTAATCAGTGAAAATTTAAATCCCTTTAATTCAACATTAATATCCACCTTAATTTAATTTTAGTTAAAATCAATATTTAATAAACTTTAATTAATTAAAAATTATTAAATATCCAAAAAAATTCTTTAAACACTTGTTGATCCCTCCTTAGATTATTTTTTATCTTTGGAGTTGATTTCAAGAAGTTTAGGACTCATTTGGGTTCAAATCACTAAAATGGACCCTTAATTGAAACAATTAAATAAATCCAATAATTGCTTTAATTTTCAAAATTCATAACTAATTATAAAAAATTCTAAATCAATCAAACTCAGTGGTTAATGAATCTAATTAAAACCTAGTATTTTCTAAAAAATTTAATCCCTCAAAATCTAGTCAAAGTCAAAAAGTTAACAATTTGGTCAACCTTAGGTCAAAATAGGGTCTAAACTTCTAAAAATCATAACTTTTCATAGAAAAATCCAAATTGAGTGTGCCACCAGTCTAACAACTCATAATAAGGTTTATTATTTATTAAAAATATGAAACCTCTTAAATTCTCTCTAATTTGGAAATTATTTTTTAACCTCTTAGTTAACATATCTAGATAATTAATTTCCTAAAACCCGATAATTCATTAAAACTCCAGAATTTTCATACTGGTTATAAAAATGCTCAAGCAATCTTTTAAATTTAGTAATTAATTCTTTTTTTATATTAATCCACTCTTTTAATTCTAACCAATTTAAATTAACTTAATCAACGCCGATTACTACTAGGTAACCTAGGCCTATGAGGCTATTAACTTAGCCCCAAGGAGAGTAAAATAAACTTCACAGCCTCGGTGTGAAATAAAAGTAGTTATTATTTAACCCTTAAAATATATTTAAATAAAATTTTTAATATATTAATATTTAAACTCTAACTTAAATCTCCCTTTAAACCTTAACAAATCTAAAATTTTAGATAACTTTAATTAACTACTGAGCTTAGGGTCTATCCTAGCCACACGACCTTTTACACACACTTTAGATGGTTTGTTAGGACAACCAACTCTAGATCTAGGTTAGGCCGGTGTTTATTTTTCCACTGTGTTCCAGATTTTTTATGATTTTACTACATGTTGTGGATGAAATTATCTTATTGTGTATGTTTACTTTTTACGACACTCTGTAGATGATTGATATGTTTGGCGACTAGATTACCCTTAGGATAGGAGTGATCTGGATGTTCATATAGTTTTCTGCAGGTGGCCACGCTCATGTAGGGCAATAAAAAGGGGGGCCAAATCAATAAAATTTAATTATAAATATGCTTGCACAGGTGTTTCAGCTACTAAGCCTCCCCCCCCACCCAAGTAATAAAAAGAGCGTAGCCAGTGTGTTTATTTACTTTTCTATAGATATATAACTGCTTGGGAATATTTTTGATTTATTAACTACTTAGGATAACCCTACAAGAGAGTCTAGAATTTCTATTTTTATATAATTATAATTTGTGCAAGTATTAAGTGTTCTAAAAGTATAGTTTTGAGTTGGGATACATAGGTCCAAAGCTTGGATTTCAAAGAGAAAAGGATACCCCTTCGAGAAGTAGCCCTTTTTTATTTGGATATCCAATTTTGGATCACTTCTTCACTATCCAAAGAGAAAAGAGTGGCCTTCCCCTCAAAGGAAGTGTCCTCTTATCCATTTGGGTAGCCTACTATGAAGAATTCAAGAACCCTAAAGGAAAGGAGCCCGAAGGAGAAGAAGATTGAAGAATTGAAGACAAAGTATCCCACTCAAAACCACTTGCATCTCTACTAGGTTTAGAATCCAGTTTGTTGTCAGTGGTGCCCGGCCACTTTACTTTCTACAAGATCCTAATTTGTAATAAGCAAGGCAACTTTGCCTATGGATATTTATTAATTTATTTATTTATATTTGATGTGTTGAGATGATTGCGTATAGAATTACCTACTTTTTCTAATTTTTTGGCGATTGTGTCGATACGTGAGACTCGTGAGGGTGTAAAAAGTTTTATACTCACAATTTAAAGTTTAAAATTCAGCTAGTCTAAATAACATAGAAAGATAACGAATCTAGGTAATTAGCCGGGGATCGACCCCGGGGTCACATGCATATTTCTGCACTTCTTCTTTCCTTGCTTTAGACCCTTCCCCGCCTGACCTATGAGGATGGGGTGCCGGACCTGGGGAAGCCCAGTCTTCTAAAAAATTATTTTTTAAGCATGTTTTTAAAAGTTCATGCATATTTGATTTGAAGTTGTCAACTAGCATGCATTATATTAGAAACATATTTAAAAGTGTCAAAATTTTAATTGCATTAGTCCTTAACATTTTACAATCAACATAAGTCAAAAGGGTCAATTAGAAAAATCTTTAGATGTCGGCCCCATCTCTCCAAATCTTAAATAAAACGTCCCTACCACTCTTTCATAAAAGACTGGATTCATATATTTTAAATTGATTAAGTGGTTAACTGGCTCCCCAATCTAGGTCGGGGTAAGTCCAAGTTCTGCACTGCATTAGTTAGGTTTGAACGACTAAGGTCCAGCATCCAAAATTAGATTTAGGATCTGGGACAGATCTTTGATTATAAGAACTCGACCTTTGGGAATATAACCCCAAATTTTTAATAAAATGCTCAACTCTAATTAAATCTTCCTTGAATCCTAAAATATAAATCCCAACACTTATATTAAGTTGGGACACTTCCGGATGGTTCCGGAATCTCAAAGTATCCCCTACTATTCTTCCCTTGATTTCGATAATAATTGTTCAATTTTGATCCATTCACCTATGTGCTTCCAAAATTCACCACTTTTTGACATCACTCCTAGAAAATCTAACAAAATTTTGCCACTATTTTAATCGAGAGTTTTTTGTAGGGGACTCTGTCTCCCTACGATGTAATTAACTACGAGGGCTTGCTCTCGTAAGAGATTTAGAACCACACACTCACTTGATTTTTAAAAAAATTGATTTTCCAAAATTTATATTAGATTCCTTTGGGAAAAATTAAAAGATGATCATTATTATCACATTCAAAGAATTATCATTGAATGGTATTTTCTCCCTTTAGGGAGATATATCTTTCTTTGATAAAGCTTTGGATATGAACTTAACGATCACACTTCTTGATTGTTGTAGCTAGATATTTAGTTGAACCTCACCCTGGCCCTTTGGGGCCATACGAAGTTCTCTTCAGCATCCAGTCACAATACTCAATATGAGATTCATAATTTTAAATCTGAATCCCATTCTGAAATTCTATTTTCACCTTTCGAGGGATATACTTTTTCTAATGGGACAATTTTATTTTAGAATTAGAATCCAATCTCAATTCCTAAAGAAAACCAAACTTTTCAAAAAACTATTTTCAAAATTCCACCGACACAACCCAAAAACACTTTTAAACTTACTCATCACCTTAATCAACTCACTTTCTTAATGTGGGCCTAAATTTGCTAAAATAATTACATGAAGAGAAGAGTTATTTCAAAAAAAAACATATTTGAGATGACAAGGTAAAGCCTTAAGCTCTAATGTAGGAGCTTCCTTAATAGATGATTTTAAAATTTTTTTGAAAGAGAATGTTTCCAATAATACAATTTTTTTTTTGTTAAGTTTTCATTCCTTATTACATATTCTCCTGACATTACTTTATTCTCTTCAATTTTTTTCCTCTTTTGATAATCCCCCTTCTAATAGTTCTTCTTTAAGATTCTTTATTATCGTATCTTCTAAATTCACACTGAAGCAATCTTTATTCTTCTCTTGAGAAAATCTTACAATTTTAAGCACATCAATTTTAACTTCCCAATCTTGAAATCTCATAGTCAATTCACATTTTTACACATCAATCATTACTTTTCCAGTGGCTAAAAAATGGTCTTCCTAAAATGAGAGATATTTTATTATCTTTTTGCATATCTTGAATAATAAAATCTATAGGAAAAATAAATTTATTAACTTTAATCAACACATCTTTTATTACTCCTCAAAGCTAAGTTAAAGATCTATCAGCTAATTGAAGAGTAATAGAGGTAGGTTGAACCTCACTAATATCTAGTCATTTAAAAATAGAAAGCTGTATAAGGTTAATATTAGATCCCAAAACACAAAAAGCCCTACCACGAAATGTGTCTATGATAGTTAAAAGAATTGATAAAACTCTAGTGCCATTAAATTTTTAGGAAGTTTATTTTGAATTATAACACTACACTTTTTAGTTAGTGCCACAATTTTAAATTCCCTTATCTTCCTTTTCTTGTTAAAAATATCCTTCATGAATTTTGCAAATGTGGGCATCTGTTCTAAAGCTTCTAACAAAGGTATATTAACAGTCAATTTTTTAACACTTCTAATGATTTTGAGAACTCCTTATCTAGATTTTGTTCGATAAATATTTAAGGGAAAGGTGGAGTTAGTCTCTCTTCAACTCTCCTAATTACTCATTCAAGTTCTTTTATAAGTTTAGGTTATTCTGTGAAAGATTTATTTTATTCTTTCTCAACTTCACTATCATCCTTTTTATGTAAATCTTTATCTTTGTAAGGATCTCCTATATTTTTCCCACTTCTAAGTTGGATATTATGATATTTTTCTTTCATATTTTTATAATTAATCAACCCAATGAGTTGCCTTATTTAATATTCAATTTTTTAGGAGTATAAGATTAATTTTATACATGGATTCCTAATTATTAAATAATATTTTCTAAGGGTGTTCTCTTATTACTTTTGTGATAAAGTTGTTCATAATTTGAGGGATAGTATTGTGCTACCACGTGTCAAAATGTTATGCTGTGAAGATTTTTAAAATCGATCTTAAAATTATCATATCCATTTGCTCTATTTTTAATCTTTAATTTATCCATTTTTTTAGAAATTACAATAACTTGTGCAGTCAAGATTTATAAAGCACCATATTCATAATTGTAGCTTCTTTTTTAGGATTTACCCTATCTGTAGACCACTGTAAATTATTAGTTATAATTTCTTCTATTAATTCATAAGCTTATTTAAATGGCTTGGACATTAATGATTCTCCAGTTGTAGCATCAATTATAGCTCTAAGAGATCCTACTAATCCTTTATAAAATGTTTGAATGACCAACCAATCAGGTAATGCATGATGAGAGCATTTTCTAAGCATTTCCTTAAATCTTTCCCAATTCTCATAAATGGATTTTCCTTCAAACTAAGTAAAAGAAGTTATGTCATTTCTAAGTTTGGCAATTTTTTAAAGTGAAAAATATTTAGCAAGAAACTTATGAGCTTACTCATTCCAAGTAATCATTGAACCTGGGGATAAAGAATTTAATCACATTTTAGCCTTATCTATAAGAGAAAAGGAAAACAATATAAGTCTAATATATCATCACTGACACCGTTGTACTTAAATGTTTCACAAATTTCTAAGAAGGTAACTAAATGTAAATTCAGATCTTCTACAGGAGTTCTCCCAAACTGAGTGTTTTGAACCATTTGAATGATTACTTATTTTAATGAAACATTATTAGCTTTGGTTGTAGGTATATTATGCTCCAATGAATTCTGTCTACTAAAGGGTTTTCATAATCCTAAAGAGGTCTACAATGATTATTCTCTAACTCTAGTCCAATCATTTCAACTTTTTTTTTTTGTTTTTTTTTAATTTTAGAAAGGAATTTCTCAATTTCAAGATCGAATGACATAAGATCCATTTTATAGATATAAAGTATGCAACCAACAAAAAATAGAATATATAATTCATGATTCAAAGCAAATCATGAAAGAATAAGTAGGTCTAACTATACAATTAATTCTATAATACTGTTAAAATTTTGCAAAGAGTGAAATACTTTCCTAACAATTGTGCCAAAACTTGATAAGGGCTATGGAGTAACCTATAAAATAGTGAAATAATTTAGGGCTCTATCAATCACTAAAATTGTTTAGGTTTTTTTATATAAAAAATTATAAAAATCTCACTCAATGTATATAAGTATACATGCCGAATTAAGTAATATAGTGATAGAGTAGAGTATCGATCCTACGAAGAAGATATGCTCACTTGCAAACACTAGTACTATCTTCTAAAATTATAATAATTATCTTAATCAATAAAAATGGATGTTATGGAGATTTAATAACTTAAATAAAATTAGATAAGGATAATAAATACACTAAACATAATATTTTGGATTGATGAATAAAAATAAAATATTTTTCCTTATAAATATCTTTAAATTTAATGTTATTTAGTGCATATGCATCCCTAAATCTCTATGAAGCTATCTGAACAAAGGAAGTCTATCGACTTCCTATAGTTATATCATCTTCTTAAGAATTTAGTACATTTCATACCACATGCCTAAGTATAATGCATAATAATCTAAAATTTTTAGTTATGTCTGCTTTACTACATCAAGACTCCACTTTTCACCTAATTTTAAATGCATTTATGGCCGCTACATGTATTAAATAGAGATCTAGTAATATTAAAAATATCATTTTAATAATTTAAGGAATAAGAAAAAACATTAGTACTATATATGATGTTTCCATTATCAATCCAGAATTAGAGAATTTAGCCATATGTGGAGTACAATTAAATCAAACTCATTTTTATTAAAAGCATCATAGAAAGAAAATACAAGAGATAAATATCATCGAAATGATTAAATGGATCTCCTCTACACTCCTTTTAATTTATAGAATTACTTCTACAAACACAAGCTAAAAACTCAAATGATGGTATCAAGTACTTCCCTAAGTTCTCTTAGTTATCACCCTAAGGGAAATTTATAGAAGCGCTTTGAATTGTACTAAAATTATATAAGTGACTGAACTCTTTTACAAACATAGCACAGTGTATTTATAGGAAAAAATAAAGTATGCAACTGACACTGCGGTGCTTGAAAGGTTAGTGCCACTGTGCCCAACAAATAAATTAACTCTATTATACTACTATTTTGAATTATTTATTTAGTGAACAATCATGTCATTTCACTAAAAGGTTGTGTTCTTGGAATTTATAACTGCTCCCCTAGGGTGCTGGTGATTTTTGAATAATGTGGTTTCAAAAGAGAAATTTTGGCACTAAGGCATTATAGATTATGACACTGTGGCACTGGATGACTAAGAATATGATGTTGCAAAGCTAAACATTTGATTCCATGGTGTTGTCCAACTAGAAGTTAGCACTGCAACGTCAAAGTTGTGGCGCTCCAATGATCCCTTAAGGGCACTACGGTGTTGTTTATTCCAACATTACGGTGTTATATGGAACTTAAAATTTTGTGCCTTGTTATGTATTTTTCCTTCACAAGACAACTAAAAAATGTATTTTTACTAAAAATAAAACTCATAAAATAACACTTTATTTACACTTATCACTTCAACCATAAATAATAACAACCATAACACTAGTGACCCTAATTATAGGATTATTACCTTTAGAGGTAACATTAAGTTGAGAGATTCTTTGCACTAGTAAAGAAGGATATATCACTTCCATCTCTCCATTAATATCTAACAAACACCCTCCTTAAAATATCCATGATAGAAGTAGTCAAAGATATGTAATATTAGGGCTATGTTTAACAACCAACATAAAGATAAGGATCCCATAAAGTAGTATACATTTAATAATGATCGTAACCATGACACAAAGGATTGTTAACACCTTTAAAGCTTAATTAAATGACTTATTAAAGGCAAGAGGTAAGAGAATTGATCATGGATGAACTATGGAAGAGGCTAACAATGGAGCCTAGAAATAGGTTGAGACCCACTCAAGTTATTCACTTCACTAAGGTAGCCTCAAAAGTCTTAGGTAGAATAAGAGCAAAATCCTTAAACTAGGCCAGCCTCTAGCAACTTAATTAATTTAGGAGAGGTAAACCCATCCATCATTTTAAGGGTTCTTATCCCAAAATATGCCATATCGACAATAATCACATTAACATAAGGTGTTTATTTATCATTATCATTATTATTATTATTATTATTATTATTATTATTATTATTATTATTATTATTATTATTATTTTATAATTTATTTATTTATTTATATATACTCACATATATATTCTTAGATCATTTAAGTTAATGCACATTCTTTAGCTATGCTTTTATTTCTTTTGGTGAACATAGAAAATTGATGGTGTAATTACACTATTGATTGCATTTCCTAAAAGCAACCACCAATATAATACTATAGATGAATTTATCATAATTGATACCCTAATGACAAATAATGTGATTTTTAGTTATCCCCTCTCAACAAATTCAAAACTATGATATCTCCTTACCATATAGCCAAAATGTTATTGGGGAGAAGATTATTTGTCACCATCAATGAGAAATTGATGTAGTAATGGCATGCTATGTAATCATTATGGGTAACTTATTAAAGGAGATCATATAGTTGGAAATCTAAAGATGAGCTAGCCTTAAAATAATGAATTCCATTAAGAAAGTGCCCATCGCTAAGGGAGAGCTAAGTTAGCCTAATGAGGTCCTATAAAATCCTTATATGAAGGTAAATACTTGATTGGTTATCCCTTTGGGAAGTGTGTATGCAAGATTACCTTTTTCAGGTGTTTTGATAAGTAGTTATGAGGCTGTGATGAGAGTCATCCTTCTAAGGAACATATACCTTAGAAGACTCGCTTGGAGCTAGAGAGGAACTCGCCTAAGAGGAATAATAGACATCACTCATACACATCATCCAAGGAGCTTGACCTACACTAAATGACCAAGAAGTTCCTCATCAAGCAAATAAATCTCCACTCATCTCAACCAAGTCCTCTTCATCTAATCTTGTCAGACATTGCTATAAGAAATTTCCTATCTCATGGGTTCCACACTCCATTCGGCAATCACTACAAGGCTAAGGGACTTTTCATCCCTGTAAATGCCACTGCTTGTCTTTCATGATAATGTGACCTCGAGCTCCCTATGTCATTCATTGACCTGATCTAATGAGTCACCATCTATGGGTCTATCTCCTCCCAGAACTCACCTATAGACTCACGCTATGCTTAATCGACCCTTTTAAGCTTGCCTGACTATTAGGCTTTCCTTTCTATAGATAATCAAGAGGTGACATGTTCCTTAGAGTAACATATAACAATATAAGGATTTATTGTGTATCCTTTATCTTTATTTTTGTATGTATGGCCTTTCTTGTAGCCCTCAAAATCTTGTAAATAAGAAGTGCTGAGGATCAATTTAAACCTTCACACATTTTCCTGCCTTTTGCTAGAGACTTTAGATCTCTGACATTTCTCTATATTTACTTATTGATATAGTGGAGATTATATTAGCTTACTCCCCTCCTTTATGCTCTCTTTACTCTCTCTATGCTCTCTATTCTCACTTACAGATTCTTAGTTCAGAAAATAAATTTGATAGTAAAGCTGAGCATCATCCACTAGACAAATTTGGATTGAACAAGAAGGGTTATTTGGGTAGAGTGAAATGGCTATTCAAAGTTTGGTTATATTTGGTACTAAATTTTTTAAGCTATCAAAAGGAAATATTTTCTTGGATAAAAATGGGGAGGAACACTATATCAATTGTTTGGGATGATGGGGAACTAACAACGGTGCCTTTATGAATTTAAGATCAAAAAGAGTTATGGAATTTTTAATTTGATTGCTCATATCAAAATTTATCTCTATATTGGGATTTTTGATATGGTACTTAGGGTTAATGGGGAGTTAAGACTTTGGAAGGTTATAAGGGATGTGAGGGAATATTTGGAATATTTTTTAATATCTTGGATATATTTTTGCGTTGAGGAAATCAAGGATCAAGGTTAAGTGAAGGAGAAGAAAATTGTGTTGGGAAAGAAGAGGAAACTCTATCAAAAAATGGTAGAGCAGACATCAATCATTTTCACTTAAAATTTGAATATGAAAAAATTACTATTATCCTATGAATAAAAAAGTGCAAATCAATGTCCTATTTATAAGCCTTTTTCTAAAACTAGATAACTTTAGGAAGTCTTAGGATCAAATAAAATATTATTATATGAATTGATAACCTATCATAATATAAAGAGAAAGAAAAGAGGAGAAATTAAATAAAAATTTTAAGCATCTAAATACATGAAAATTTATATTGGAAATTCAAGTCAAGTAGATTGGTCCTAAAATCAAGCAATTTATAAAATATTTTGCTTCCTTGACTAGTATGATCCACTACCCATCAAGAACCTTATATTTAAGATTTTTATTCCCCTATGGTTTAAAGGGGTTATGTCTCATCCATGGGCCTATGTGGAGAGTTTTACATAATTAACAGTCAAAATCATGATATAGTTCTTTTGTTTGTAACCTTATCATTAGCCATTATCTTATTATTGTATTAGCTCCATCAAACCTCAAAATACTCTACTTTATAGAGTATAAATCCATATACTCATCAAACAAACTACGGCAAGATTCTCTATCTTTTCTTTGGTCATCCAAGTGTCCTAAAATGAAATTTAATTTCTTTATATGAATAAGAATCTAATTGAGGTGTCAGTTGGTGGAGAGAATTATTTTGAAATGATGTCATCAATATCCAAGAACTATGGAGTATAAGGAATTTGTAGAATTAAACTATTATCTCTTGCAATAAGGTTGTCTTATAAATCTTGAGGCATAATTTTTGATATGGCAATATATCCTTGAAATTAAAAATAGGACTAATACACATATTATAAGAAAATTTAAGGTGATAATCATTTGATTCAAGTTTCTCCAAAATTTTGAATAGGTCATAAGCCTTAGAATGATGTTTATTATATTTGGTGGGATATAGTTCTAGAAAAAAATTAATTAAGATTTGATATCCTCTGTAATATTTCTTAGAAGAACATCTAGAATATATTGCACTTGTATATTTAGTATTAATTAATTTAATTAACTATATTACTTATTCATGTAAATCATAAAATTTTTGTAAAAGATGAATGAAGCATTTAGGAATGATTGATTGGCAATATCTGCCAAATAAATTAATTCCTTTATGTTATAATAATAAATAACATTGAAATGTGTTTTATAAGACATTAAAGAAATAGTGTTATTATATGTAAACTCAAAAGTAGGTAGGTGTAAGTTCTAACTACCAATATTCTTACCTAATAAACACCTTTAAAAGATTCAAGCCCTTGGTTTATCTAAATGAGAGAATTAATGGAGATAACATTAAATTCACTCCCTCTATCAATAATAACTTTACATCACTTCTCATTAAGCTATCATTTGAAAATAATTATGCTGATACTAGTCTTTTGAATTTACTTTATCCAATAAAAGGCATCTCATAATAGCCATAAGTGCATCAACCAAAACATCTTTAATTTTTTAAAGAAAATTATCATCCGAAATATTTTTATGATTTAAAGTTCAAGGGACTCAATTTCTTTTAAAATAAATTTTATTGTACATTTATTTTGTGTATGGACCTTTAATAACATTTAAACTGGATAATATCCTTGGTGCTCATATGGTTGGGTTCAAGGAGAGTCTTAGGTTAGTGAGTGCTAATAGATAATGTAGTGGAAGTTGAGGTAGATGGTGTACTAGTAGACTTGGATTTGGAAACTAAGTAAAATGAGTTCTTTAATTGTTTAAAGAGGGGGTCACATTCCTTTATTTCTCAATTATCAGGGCAAAGTGAAAAGAATATTCTAAAGCATAAGTATCTTGTAATTTAACTTCTTTTAATTTCATGTCAGAGGAGGATGATCAATTTATTGGAAAGTTTCCTATCATTTCCCGTATAGTTTATCCTTTTTTGGAGGGATATGTAGGTATTCATATAGTCAATCATAAGCATAATTTGTTATTTAAGGGTCAGTAGTTGGCTATATTGATGTTTTGCATGAATCTAGGATAATATTTAGCCTTAAGAAGTTCATTCATCTCAACCCAAATCTGTTAACTTCTACCTTTCCTAGGTTCTTTGGCTAAATGTTGGTATAATAAGTTTTAGAATGACGTATAAGTTTCATTTAGGTAAAATTTGTTTGCTTGTAATCATCCATATTATGACAATAAAAAATATCATTCATTTTGGTCAAGTAGTCTTATAACTTATTATGGCATGCATTCCATCAAAAGTTGGGGCTTTTATTTTTATTTTAAAATAAGGATTGTCGAAAACCTTAATATTTTATCTAACTTCTTGTTGTTTTGCTATAAGTCTTATGATTAATTGTGTCTATATTCATGCTCAAGTGGGGTATGGAGCCTACTAGTCAAGTTTTGTAGTTAATCCTAAAGAATTCAAAATCTATTTTTAAACTTGTTAAACATTTTATTGATAGAATAAAAAATTATTTATGATGTTTAATGAAATTATTCATATTAGTTTGAAATTCATTAGACTGATTTAAAGTGGCAGCTTCAAGAAGCATGTTGATAGGTAAGGCATAATTCTTTTTCTAGTAATGAATGAGAGAAAGATAAGAAGAAATGATTTTATGTAAGAGAAAAAGGGAAAGATAACATAAGTGTGTAATCAAAATAAATTTGAGGGAAAGAGAACCTCCAAGCGGTGAGGGGGTATATGACCACTTACATATCAAGCTCTCTTTAGAAAATTTAGGATTTTATTGTAAAGTTTTATTTAGCATTAAAAGGATGGAGTTCAGCAAAATATATTATCTTGCATGTATAAGAAGAAAATTTTTATTTGAAGTATCAATAACCAATTCCATGCTAATTAGATCACAAAGATCTTGCCGCTGAACCTAATCTACTATTATGGGCCTCTACCTTTTTCTAAAAATATTAGAAATGATGGAATGAGCACAACTAACTTAGTAATTATTTTATCCAAACTCATTACAACTATATTAATATTTAAGTTAAAATATAAAATTGAAAATAAAAAGGCAATAAAGAATCATTAAAATACTAGTATGATAGTAAAATAGTATAACATAACTTTTAGGGTACTATGGCATACTTAACATTTTCATTTACTTACAAATTGACTTGCATAGAGATTTCTAAATAATTCACAGAATACTTGTCATCAAACATTCAATTGTACTTGACTTTTGTAGTTCATAATTTACATAAGATTTTAAACATTCTAACATTCATTAATAAAAAAAATAATGTAATGATTAAAAATGTGCACGCCCCAATGCATTCTTATAACTCCGCTTCCACTTATGTCTCCATTTTTCCTCCCATACCCAACAATAATAAATTGGGCTAGAATCAAAATAAAATAGAGTTATATAACCTCCCAAACCTACTTTCAGCAAGTGGGGCAAAAATCCCTCTCATAATTACTCTAAGATGATGGGGCAAGAACAAAACATATAAAACCCTTCTCACATATCAAAGAGTTAACATTTTCACATATCAGAACATCTCAAATGTCATACTATGAATAGTGTGAATGCAATTATAATAGTAACTAAATTGTATTTTTTAAAACAACACTTGTGTAATGCAAATCTTATAAATAAAAGCCACATTCCAAATTAAACATAATATACACTAAACATATCCTAATCAATTTTTAACTTCAAAGGAATATTCACATGAATAATTTAAGACAAATATATAACTAAGGTGATTTCTACAAAAATATCATTCGGATCTTCTAATCAAAATTTTACTTAGGACAAAACTAACTGATGAAAATTTTATCTTACTATCAAAACATTCAAAGTAGAACATGCAACAATATATAAAAGTTACATGGTGAAAACTTCATAAAATTTTACAAAAAATACAATTGCATCCTTAAATTTGTATAAAATACTAGAAATTAAAATAAAAAATAGGGATTCAAAAGTCTACCTCATGCTCTATAATTTTCCCAACTTATCCAATGAATGAAGCTCTAGAAGCCACCAAATCCTCTCTCCCTCTCTCTATCTATCTCTTCTCTATTCCCCTCCCTTCCTCTCCTCTCTTCTCTAGCTTGGACTTAGTGAAATGAGATTTACAAAATAGTTTAAGATATTTATTATTTAAACACTACTAACTTAACTAACACCAAGATGGACCACCTCTCCAGCACCATAGTGCCCCTAGAGAATCTTCCATATTCTACTAGATTCTTTCCAGAATGGCTTGATGCTGTAATACACTCCCAAATCCTATTTTTTATCTATTTTTTCAAGAGCTCAATGTCATGATGGTTTGATGAAGGCAGTTGGGTAAAATGTCAACAGTCAAATGGAGGCCAAATAATGGTGCTCGAGTGGAGTTCTAGGATCCTTAGAATCTCTATGCTCTATTGAATCTCATGTTAAAGTTAGGTGATGGTAATCAAAAGGTTGGGTGACAGAGGTTAAAAGATAATATTTTAGAAATGATAATTGTAGGATCATAGTTAGAGTTTGATGTTGGAGGTCATCCAATTCTGATGGATGTAAATGGATTATGGTTTAAAAAACATGGTTGGACAATGGTCCAACAATGGTGATTAAGCAATGGTCTGATGATAGTAGTTGGATAGTGGTTTAACACCAATGATCAAACGGTGTCCCATTAATTATGTTCGAGTGTTCTAGAATGCTTAGAGCCTTTACGCTCTATTGAATCTCATTCTAGGTGGTGGAGCTTGGAGAATCATAATCAAGTGATGATTATCAGAGAAATTTAGTCAGGTGATGGTGGTCATATTATTGTGATTAGGTAACCATAGTTAGGTTATAATTGTTAGAATATCATAGTCGAGCAATTTTGTTTAGGTGACATTTAGTCGAGTAATAGTTGTTAGGAGACTATAATAGGATGATCATGGTTTGATGTGTAATAATTCAAATACGAGAAATAAATTTTCTTGAAAAATATGAAAATTCTAAAATTGAGTGCTTTGGTGCTGATCTGGTGAGTGCGGCAACTCTAGGCCATGAAATACATATGTGCATGTATGTATGTATGTATGTATGTATGTATGTATGTATATCCTTGTCTCACCCCACCAACTCCCTCACTTGGTTACTTGGCCATGAAGAAATTGAAAGTGGGGAAGAAGATAGGAGAGAGAAAGGTCTTTGGATCATATTTGTCATCCATTCGTGTTATAAATTTAATTTTTTCACTGTAAGTGACTAATAACTTACTTCTGTTTTCAATGACTTTGATTTCTATGAATTGTATCTCTCCTAAATCTATCAAAAATGTATTATCTCTTGATTTCATAAGCTTTCACCCTGCAAGTTTAGGTAAGTTATAAATTTGATCATTATGAATGATTTAATATGATTCTATTTCCTTTTAAATGAAGTACTGAATGATATCAGATACATGATATACTAACCTCATGTGATACCATATTTATCCACATGATTCACTAATTAAGAGTCATAAGGAGTTGAAGATTAATTAATAGTTATAAGAAATCGGGGCAACTGATTCATGTGATTCAATGGGAGTTAAAAGGAGTACATTAATTGGGAGTTATAAGGGGAAACTGAATGTGAGTCATAAGTGCAAGAGCAAGATATCTTTAAGCAAGTGTCCATTTTGCAAACCAATTTCACCAAGATTTTCTAAATAAAATAAGTTATTTTATGAATATTTTTTAATAAATTTTAAAATCCCTAAAAGAATTTATATAAATTTATAGTGAAAAATTATTAAAATATTATTATTAAATTATTATTTTTCCTAAATATCTAAATCCACATAATAACTTCCTAAGCAACTTAAACCCATCAGTTTCATGTTTCTGTAACAAGAAAAAAAATGAAATTAAGAGAAAAAGAGAAGGAGAGAGAAAAGCTTGGTTTTGATGATCGTAGAGCAATATTTGTCCATTGGCTCAGTTGAAAATTTTGTTTATCTCGAGGTAGGTTACATTTTGCCAATTTAAGATTTCAATAATTTTGTATTTTTTTAATCAAATTTGTATTTCTATTATTGAAAAATGATGATAACTTTGTTTTTTTATAACTTTTAGCATTTAACTTTTGATATGTTATAGAGATTGTGATTACAAACATTTTGAGTATATTCTAGAAATTTTTCTCCATTTGATTTTAAAAAGTAGAAATTTTTGCCTACTTAGAAATTTATTTTTACATTTAAAAATAGCCCTTCGATTCAATTAAAACTTCATAATGATGTTTTACACAATTTGTGGTAATTTAGTTATATTTGAAAATTATGTATTTTTACTCAGTAGTATTCATATTGTCTATTATTGGTACATTTTAAAAAATTTTCAATTCAACCAAATTACACTTTAATTTATGAAATACATTGAAAAATATATTATGAAGTGTTGTGATGTAATACCTGTGCCAGTGGGCGGCCAAGGTGAGATTGTTTTATGTAAGCGTCAGTGAGTGATCGAGGTGGGATTCTATTATGCCGATGCTAGTGGGCGAGCAAGATTGGATTATCTTATGCTGATGAGACTCTGTTACATAAGTGCTGTTATTTTGGAGCCAATGGGTTTCCAAGGTGGGATTCTGTTATAAAGTTTTTACTTATAATTCAGTTCATTTAAGTATTTATTGAATTGCATTTAATTTCAGTATATGATTCAGCATAATATTCTCAATTCTTTTGATTTTGGTTATAAAATTTTATTTTATGCTACGATAGTCTACTGAGTCGTGTTAGCTCATTCTTTCTTTTATTTTTATTTTCAGGCCCAAGAAAGTGTATGGAGTGAGCTGAGCAGTTTGAATAGTATGCTCTGATCTATATTATAGGTACATTTTGGTTAGTTTTGATTTTTAAAGGCTTGATTTTTATTTTAGTTATGCTCTCTGTTGCAAAGTTCTGTTGTAGATATATTTCATATTATATATTTTTTAGATAATATATAAAAAATTATGTTAAGATTCAGTAGTCTCCTGCTTTATATTGCATTCAATAGTGGTTGTATAGTATATAAATTAGAAGATTTATTTCAGTACTTCTTAAACTAGATCATTAGGGTTAGTCTTGCTACAAACGGATACGATTTGACTTGTGTGTTATTAGGTCATATCAGGTTAGGTTATAATGGTACTGATATTATGACCGTCACTAATATTATTTATTTACATTAACAATGCTTAACATTATTAATCATGATACTAATATTATTACTTGCATTAGTATTGTTGACTATTATTGATATTGTGACTGATAATCTAATAAATTGAAATATGATGAATTATAGAAGGATATATTGATACATATAATCAATATAGACATTTATGCATATATTTTCTTATATAATTTATAGCATATTATTCTCTTTTATCTGCATTGATTTTAGTTGAAATATTTTAGTTGCTGAGCTATGTACTCTTCACGTGGTTTTACTTATTTTCAAGAAAGGGTAAGGATCCTATGATACAAGGCTCTGGACAAGACAAAAATGTAGTAATATTTTTTATGTTGTTCATTGGTATGCTCTAGTTAAATAGTTATTTTGGAAGACGTATATAATTCTTCTAATATTTGATTCTACAATGTGGCACGAGGGATTATTATCAGGTAGCAATGGGGACTATAATCTGGTAATGTTGGTCAAAGGGATTGTAACAATGTGCCATAGTCAAAGGGTTGTAGTTGAGTAATAGTGTTAGAGGGGGAAATAATGGTCAGGAAACCTTAATCAAGTGATTGTGGTTGGCAAATCATATTCAAGCAATGGTGATTGATAGATCATAGTTAAAGATGATGGTTGGTGGATCATAATTAGACAATGCTGGTAGGAGGAAGAAAGTAGTAGGTAAACCTTAGTTGGTGATGTTGGGTGGGGGATCGTAGTTTAGGGACAGTTGTTAAGAGATTATAGTCACATAATGGTGGCCATTGAATAATAATACTATGGAAACAATAGTTGAGAAACTATAATTGATTAATGGTTTTCAACTAAATATAATCAAGCTATGGTGATTAGAGGATCATAATTTTATAATGATGGTTGAGAAATCATAGCTAAGTGATGGTGGATGATGGATCATAGTCAGGCAATAATGGTCAATGAACCATATTCAGACCAAAGAGATCAGAGATTATAGTTAGGTAATTGTGATAAAAGGATTGTAGTTGAGTGATAATGATCATAAGACCATAGTTAGGTGATGATAATTAAAGGATTGTAGTGTTTGACAAAGGTTGAAGGACCATATCCATACAATGATAGTTGAAAGATAGTAGTTAGTGTTTGATGATGGAGGTCAGCCAATTCTGATGGCAGTGATTAGATGGTGGATTAGTAATGATTTTCCAACAATGATAATTAGACAATGGTTTGATGATGGCAGCTGAGCAGTCATTTAACAATGATGGTCACATTGATTTATCAATATGATATGAGAATTTATTGTCTTATACAGTGTAATAATTTGCAATGAAAAATTATTAGAGGTCAACTCAAACTTTCTTGAGTAATATTTTGACTATTATGATGTATCATTTTATATGAATATAAATTGTCATTACTTTCATGAAAATGGACTATTTATAAATGTTATGCCCATGACCATGAAATGGTTGAGAATATGCAATTTTGTAAAATGGTTTTTAGTTTGTGCATTTTAATGGATTCCTCTGCGGGAGAATTTTTATCACAATTTAAAAAAAAAAATTAAAAGAAAATATTAGAAACGAAGCCCGAATAAATTCTTATAAAAATTATAATGAAAAACTATTTGTTATAACATGCCATTCTTACGCAGTTTTTTTTTTTTTTTTTGTCAATCAGAAGTTCGAGTGAACAGTCATAATCTTTTAGATCTATAAAAAATTTTGTTAGTAATAACTTATTATAATGAATGTATACATTTTAATTTTTCAGGCACTATAAAAGGCATCTGAACATAAATTTTTCTGTGTTATAATCAAATTTATTTCTTAGGCTCTACATATTTGTCAAGCCATAATAAAACAACTTAATTAGTTTATTAAAACTGACTGAAGGCAGATTAATTTAAACTAACACATACATTTGAGGAATATAAGAGATTTCACTATAAGGAGTCAGGTAGATGAAAGCTGGAAGGCAAGAAAGGAAACCATTATTCAACAAAAAGGAAGATTGATATATAAGCAAAAGTGACATGTGCAACTATGATGGCTTGAAAAATTCATTAAAATCATTGGTTATGTACATCATCACAGAAAGGAAGAAAGCTCATGGAGAAAAATAATCATGAGTAGTTGAATCATGAATGCTAAGTTGTTAGTGTCATTTCTAGATTAAAAAAAAAAAGTGTCATTTCTACAATATTTAGCTTCAAGGATCAACCAATATGAAAATTTGGTTAGAGCAATGTTGTGCTTGTGAACTACTGGCCTATTCAGATCATGAAACTAGAACCAAAAAATGTCTAATACTATGGCCTCTGCGAAGAAATACAGTCGATGAAGCTCCTGTCCCTCAGAGCAAGCTGCAATTATTTAGATGTCATTTTCTTGCTCCATGAGATGAGTATAAATTCCAGCCATTGTGCAAACAAACTACTCTCAAGCCTTTGACCAGTTCCTAGATTGGTTTCTGGGCTTCCGAGTTAGTGGCCGTTGGTTTTGTGACGGCTTTGGTAGATCATGGAGCTCCAAGACTTGTATTTTTCGTTGCTTCTTCGCTGCACCAAAAGAATATAACTTAGCTTAATGTATCGGCATCAGCAATGAAGCAATCAAGTTAAGAGCAGCATATATAGCAGCCTACCATTTTCTATCCGTTGATATCCTTCGTGAAGCTTCCTCTTCGCAACCTCCAGTTTTGCCTCCTCAGAATTATTTGATTTCTGCATCAAAAATCGATAATATAAATAATAAAAGAGGCATAATTCCCGAACTTATAGTTGTTCAGATCTAATACTACACTTACATCTTCTGGAGTGTTCGAAGGCTGGACTCCAGATAAACGACTACTGCATGGTCTTTGTTCAAAAGCTGCTTTTGATGGTCCGGCAAATCGAGAATCAGATGTAGATGGTTTGCCCAACCTGTTGACAATGCCTGGAGGCTTTGGTGGCACACCAGGAACTGCATGAGGCTTTTCTTGCCGAACAACAGACTCCTTCTTCATCTGTGCTTTCTCTTCTGTAATATCCAGTTTTTGAGGCGGCTCTTGAGTCTTCACTGGGCTGATGCTTTCAGAAACCATTCGTCCAGCATCTCTGGTCTTATCGAAGTCCTCTGAGACCCTAAAATCTGCAGAAAAAAATCATAAAGTAAAGCTCAATACATGGCTGAAAACAAGATGTACATGTCGTAAAAAAAAAGTTATAATACTTACTTCCATCTTCATCCATCCCATCAAAGACCTTTAAAAAATCAAATTGCATAAAGAAAACATAGAAACAAGTCAGATACATTAAAAAACAACTGTTTCAAAATTTCATCATTAAAAAGTAAGTGGTAAATGCATGGAAGCCAGACTTTTTTTTTTTTATACCTCAGAAAGCTGGATGGTTGTAGTTTGAGTGACGAATAGTGCTCCTTCATCCATTGGAGGAGAAGGTAGGCCCTCTTCCTCATCCCCGGCAGAGGTATTAACACGGGAGTTTTCTGAAGGTACATTCAAAGAATAAGTTCATCTATCTTCTGAACAAGAGAGTTGCACAAAAGGAAAAATAGCTTCCTTAATCCCATGTTATGAACTTCTTACCAGCAATTGCAGCTGTAGCTGCAACCCACTCATCTACCAACACTTTCCAATCGCTGCAACAACAAAAAAATACAGATGAAATGAAGCAATACTCAAAAAAATGGTTAACATGTGAAATAAATCTATGATAGGATATTGATAAACATAATTATTTCAAGGTAAGCACATAACTGTTTGACAGAGAATAAAATTCTTCACTCAATACAAACAAAGCCAAACAATATGCAAGTACAGTCATCCTCTCATGCGCATGAAAAGCAGAATTCAGGTTAGAGAATAGAAAAATGATAATTAAACCTATCACTGCAGAAAATCAAAGCCCAGACAGTTACCGACATCACACTTACACTACTGTTAGGCTAATGTACAGAAAGATGCTAAATTATCTAAAAAATATAGGCAGAGGATGTGAGAAAATTAGCGATCTCAGATATTCTTAACAAATCAAGCGTAATACAACTGAATCATAACGGCCAAAAAATCAAACCCAATCTTTCAGAAACAAGGGCAAAGAGTTGATGAATAAATTTACAAGTAAGCAACACAATTCATTGACAAAAAGGGAAAGAAAATATGTTTGACTCGATTGGTTAAAATTATGCGAGAAACTCACTCAATGAGAGTACGAACAAGGTTTCGAATCTTCTTGGAATTGTGTTTCCGCAGACCATTCACCGCCCTTCCAACTTCAGTTGCCTATAATAAAAGAGAATGCAATCTTATAAACAAAAGAAAAAAAGCCTAAATTGAGCTGATTCTCCTGCACTAAGATATGCAAATTTAAACAGATAAAAAAAAAGAGACTCATTTTCAAAAGAAAAAGAACAAAAAAGAGAACCAGGAATGACAATATAATCCATACCTTAAGTGTTTCAACAGAAAGTTGCATTAGCTGCAGCTTCGTCAACGATTCATACAAGACATCATCAGACTGCAAAAGAACAAGAATTGTCATTAACAGTATAATTAAACACGCCAAAACCAAAAAACTGAAGTATCACAAAAAAATTGAGTAACAGAACACTCAAAACTCGAGAGGGCGGAAATGGCATAGAAACCTCTTCTTGCTTGTTGCATAGGATCTCCTTTATCCTCAGAACCTCTCCAACCATTTGTCTCTCCTCTTCTATCACTTCTGTGAGCGCCTCTGCTTCATCATAGCTATAATTGCTTATTCCAACCCTGCTTAAATCCTCAGGGTCACAGTTGCAGCTATCGACCTTACTATCTTTCTCTCCTAATTCCCTCTTCACGCTCCTACACTCCTCCTCCCTCACATAATGACCATCTTCAGATCCCTGGACTTCAACACGGTTGCACCCAAAGCACTTGGAAAGTTGGGAAGTGAAGAGACTTTCAGCAATCTGATCTCTTCTGCACTTAAACTCCTTAGGACAATCAACCGCCGCCACGATGATGGCTTTCTCGATCAACTCAAAAATATCAGAACTAGCGGTACGAAAAAACTTCCTCCAGTACTCCAGCGAGCAAGACGACTCCCCCATGGCTACGAACAACGATCGCACAGATCCCGCGAAAGAGAAATGAAACAAGAACGGGTTTTTTCACAAACTACTCGACGTCCAGAAGCAGTTTTTTCAAATACTTGTATACCCTTCCACGATCAGAAGCAGTTTTCGATCGAAAAGAATAAAAATAGAGAAATCACCGCCTCGAAGTAGTTATTTCGGGCAAAATAGAATGATCAGTTCGAATTTATAGTTCAGATAACATATCGATCTTTCCACCAGCAAGTCCTTTTTTATCGCAATTGACCCAGCAAATCCGCCGAAATGCAGAATCAATCAGCAACGGCATGCAGGCTCTTCGGAAAATCCTAAGGCCACATCTTCCACTCCAAGCTCAAATTTATCTTTCCGAAAATTTTCCCTCGCTCTGGCTTAATCCCGTACACCGAATTAAGAGAGAGAGAGAGAGATGAAGGGAATACCAGGTCGAGAGACCGCGGGGTAATCTCGTGAAAAGAATGCGACACAATTTCCAGAGCACCCAAAGCCCACCCAGTTACCAGCACTTCGGAATTTTTCTATTATAATTTTTTTCTTAACACCAAATAAAATCAAAAAATAATTCTTGAAATAACGATTTTCCGTTGGAACATCAAAATCGGGATTTTGAAACTTTTTAAATTTTAAATTTATTTATTGCTTAACTGATTCATCTTATAAGCGAAGCACTTTTATTATTTTATTTTGAATTTTTCTTCTAGATAAATCGTCTATTTGGGGCTTATTAAATAGAAAATGTCCCGTAATTAAACTAATATAAAATAACTAGTTAAATTATTCATATTTATTGATTATTGCTTTATTTCTTATTGTATTTCGTATGGAGCATAAGAAAATTCAAATTTTTCATTTGGTACAAACAATCCAATTTTGTGATTTTATTATATTATATGTAATGTAAAATGCTTATATTTTTATGTAGAATTCTAAGTTGCTATACATGTATCAGTAGAGCTTTGCATATAAAAAATATAGGATTTTATTAAAAAAAAAAAAACATCTCGTTAGAAATTATATTAATTTGATTAAAGAAATATAACTATTATATAATTTGTGTGATTGCATTATGCAGCCAATTCTATAATGTCCATATTAATCATTGTCTATAAATAAGGGGTCATTTGTCAAGTACAGACAATTGAAACTTCCAACATTTTGAAAATTGGATTGGATCGGTCAATTCAATTGGTAACCGGCCAAGTTGTGTGTCCAAATAAATTTGAAAACAATGCTTGCATCAAACCGGCTCGAACCGATTTGAACCGTCGGTTCGACCAGAAAACTGTGGAAGTGATCCTGATTTGGTAGAACCAGTACCGATTTGTAGAATCGGTCAGTTCTATAAAATATTTAATCTTATTTTTATTAGATATGGAGATGAATTCAATCATAATATGTTTTAATTTATAAATCCTTTTAAAATTTTAAAAATATTTTTATTTGATATAAAGATGAATTTAGCTATAATATATTGATGTGGGGCGTGGCTAACTGAATGTGTGTATGAAATAGAATATACATTGGGTCAATTAATGTTTAGATTTCATTTGATATATATTGTCCACTAGATACACAAGTATACATGTTGATCAAGTAATAAAGTGATTGAGAGAGTGTCAATCTCACGAGAAAGTGTTTTGCTATATTACAATTAAACTACTTATGTCTACTAAAGATGCAAGATTTATCATACTGAATGAAAATCAAGGGTTTTGGATTCTGCCACTTACAAAGAAAAACCAAAAGATAAATGAGATATCATATATTAAAATTATTTTAGACTAATGTATGTAAAACAAGAAAGTTTTTCTAATGAGACTCTTAAATATTGATGTGAATCTGAGCATATATATATTCATAAATTTCTATCAATCTTGTATGGGTTAAAAGGGAGGTTTATAGCCTTCCTACAATTTTAATATCTCCATAAAACCTAAAAGGTTTAACATCCTATGTCTAGGCATCCGAACATTCAATTATAATACTACTATTTATTTCAATATTTTTCTGTCAAGGTAAAATATCATACTAAATATTAACTATACACATGGACATTGTATGCATTAAATTAAGAACGGGATATATTGAAAACTTCCATAATTTTAATGTGTTCATAAGATTAAACCAAAACTCAAAAATTAGCAAGACATTACAAAAATACAAAGTAAACAAATCTTTATTTCTTGCATAAAAGAGAAGATACAAAAGACAAAATAAGATAAATTGTCACTCGATTAGTACAAATGTACACTCCACACTCTTTTCTCCTCCAAGTATATGATTGCTTGTAACAAGATAGGCTAAGATCTTTTTAAAAAGTATATTGGTCTTCCCTAACCTTCCTTAAACTTGGAGGAGAAAAGAGTGTGGAGTGTGGAGGCTCTCACGCGGGGGCGGGCCTTGGCGAGGCGGCTAGGCTCTCACGTGGGCGGGCTCACTGTTGGCGGTTGGGCTAAACCGGAGCGGAATTGGGTGCAGCGGACGGGCTGGCTAGGCGGGGCTGGTCTAGTTCTTTGGATATTTTTTTAAAAAAAAATTCTTGACTTTCCGGCAGAAAAAAATATGCCGAAAATATTTTCCAGATGAAAATACGCCGAAAATGTTTCCGGCGTATTATTTTGCGTCGGAAGGCCTTTTACGACGCGCGTCAAACCGGCAAAAATATTTCCGCCGGAAATGCTAATTTTCGACGGATTTTGGCCAATTTTTCGGCTAAACTGTCTGCTGGAAAATGATGTTTTTTCTGTAGTGCTAATAATATACATAAGAGATGAATGAATAAGCTCCCCAACATTAATAGAGTGCCCCACCTTAATGGAATAATTCAAAATAGTCTGGTCCTTAGTGACTTCACTAATGTTTCTACTTGACAAAATATGAATATAAATGAAATAATGCCATGTTTTTGAAAATTGGGTCAAACAAATCACTAGAAAATTAATTACCTATATATCTATTTCTTTCCAAACAGCCCCACTGAAAGGTTTACAAAGTCGTCTCAAAATCTTTTGATGGTCAATGGGTGCTAAACTAAAGCTATAATAATCATCATCTTCCATATCCCTCAGCTTATAAAGTTGGCTAACAAACGAGGGATAGAAAAAAAAATCACTTACCCTGTACATAACATTTGTTATTTTGAGCCTACTTAGCGCTGGCAAAAAACTCGCTAACAACATTAATAATAGCAGCAAGAGTTCCTCACAAAAAGCTTCCCAACCCCGATTCACATTTTTTTCTTTTAACCCCAGTTCACAATCATATGCATAAAAGAGTCATAAAGATTAAACTACAATATCAAGATCAAAGCCTTCAATTCATCAAGAGAATAAGGTCAAGGAGATTGTTATCAAACAAATAATCATAATCATCTACAAAGGACCTTGATATGGAAAATTATTAATTTAAATTTAAGCTTAAAATTTAAAATTTTAGCCCAAATTTTGACATTTCAAACTTTAATTTCTAATATTGTTGCGTACTAGATTATATGAGGCGGTAGAGTTTGTGAATTCGCGTCCGAGCGTTGCACGAATATTCAGCACACAAAAAGAAAAGAGAAATGAAAACCAAGATTTTTACGTGGAAAACCCGAAATAGGGAAAAAACCACGGGGCCTCGCCCAGTTGTAAAGTTCCACTAGTGTTCTTTTGAAGTACAAAGGTTGATCCGTCTTACAAATCAAGACGATCAGTTTGCAATCAACTTCTCACAAAGTTACAAAGTTCTGCAAATTTCTGGCGTTTCCCAAAAATCCGGTAGAGTTCCGGCGTCTTCAGGCGGTGGGAAGAGCTCCGGCGGTGGTCGAGGAGGATCTTCTTCCTTCTCTTCCTTTTTCTCTTCTTCTTCTCTCTCTTCACTTGCCTCCCCTTAGTGAAGAATGAGGGCTCAATTTATAGATTTTCTGGAGTGGCATGGCTTGTAAATAGGTGTGAGATCAGGGGCGAATAGGGAGTGGTCGAATGGACGGTTGATGTTGAACCCTTCGATCACGCACCATTTGTTGGACATTTGAAGGCGTTAATGATGTCGGATTTAAGCGATCTTGGGCTCGTTGGATTTGTCTCGTCGAGCCGTTCGATTCGAGTATAAGCTCTTTAAAATCGGAGACCATTTAATAACTCAAATTGTGGTTTGAACCTTCCAACAGCGCTTCGGGTGCTTGATTTGGGCTCATTTGGACTCAGATTGAGTTGAATTTGGTGTCGTTGGGTTTGTATTTCCGAGACGCTCAGTTTGACTATAAGCTCGCTGAAATCGGAGTTCGGGTGCTCCCAAAATTAAATTTTGAAATTTCTGAGTTGGGTTTTGCCTCGAGATTCGTGCCGATCAAGATAATTTTTTGAGAATATATCAAATATAAATGTAGAAAGCTTTAGATTTGTATCTCTCTTTCTTTACTATGTGTTGGGGTTCATTAGAAAGCTAGCATGGCTAGCTTGGACAAATGGGGATATAAAATTCATTTTTTTTCTTAAATCATTCTCCTTTATTTTAAATTTCGACTCTCTTTTTTTTTTTTTTTTGAATTTCAAAATTATTGTCCATGTGCACAATATGTGCCTAAAAAAATGAATCAATATTAGATTTTGTTTTCTGAGAAAAAAAATTGGAGAACTTACTTTCATGGGGAGGGAGTGTTGTCCAACCCTTTGGTACTTTTCAATGAAAATTAGCCATCCCTCACTGCTTATTGATATACATTCTGAAGTGAATGACAACAAGTAAGAGAGAGATAAATCAGGGTTATTTTTTTAACTTATTAAACAAGTGATATATAAAATGTTAAAATTCAAAGTCAATGATTAATTCATTTTATAATTTTTTTTTTTAATTTTTTGACAACTAATGTGATCACAAAAGTTCACTGAATATAAATACATTATATTTTCTAAATTACAAGATAAAAAAATAAATAAATAATAGAATATAACGGAAAAAAATTATTGTGAGAAACATATAGATTCATGTGATCATTCAACAAAAAAAATGAAATAGAATTTTGAAAAGAAGTATAGAAACAAGCAAGAATTTTTTTTTCCAAAATGGAAAAATCAACATACAAAAAAATTAGATTTTTTTTTTTGGAACTTCATTCATCTTCATTACTACATCACCACACATAAATCATCACCTCTAGTATAGGAGAAATTATTTTGTACGCAATCCGAACGTGTTCGGATGTGCGTACACACTGCTTATTTGTTGCGTTTTTTTTTATACATAATTTTTTCTACGTATTTTTTGCATATTTTTTGTGTATTTATTGAGTATTAATTATTTGCTACTTATTTTGCCACGAAAAAATTATGTATAAAAAAATACGCAACAAATAAGCAGGATGTACGCACATCCGAACATGTTCGGATTGCGTACACAATAATTTCACTACAATAAAATTTAAGGACAATAAATTTCTCTGAAGGGTAAAATTGAACACCTAAAATAGGCTAAAAATTTTCTAATCTTTGATTAAATACATCTAAGAAAAGATTGATGCCCTATCAAAAGGATTGTAAATTTTGGATGTCACTCATAACTCCATACAGCTCATCTTGGTCTGTTGGTTAAGAGCTTATGCTTCCAACTAAGAGGTCTTGGGTTCGAGTCTTTGTGTATGCATTGTGTGTGTGAGTTTGTCTGGTGGACGCGGGCTGGCTCGGACTCGGACTGCGTGTTTCGGGTCAAACGGGTTGACCCGGCAACCCGTCGGGTCAACCCGAATCCGACCCGTTTTGAAATCGGGTAGGGTCCAACCCGAATTTTTCGGGTCGGGTCCGGGTCGGATTTTCGTGTCGTGTCAAATATTGACACCCCTACTCTTAGTAGATAAGCATTGGGGCTTGTCAGAAGGAATATGCATTACCTATGCATGGTAATATCAAGCCTCGATATAAAGGAATACTAGAGCTTACAAAATAGATACACACACCATCTCTACATACGAGTTCTATGAAACACTTATATAAGTACTTATACTTTAAAAAGAAAAGAATGCGGGGTTATAAATTTTTTTTATATTTTTTAACCATTTATTATATTTTTAGTTTTATATAACATTTGTTACATTTATTTAAAAAAACTTCATGAATCTTTTTTTTTTAATTTCTTTTTGTATGAAATAATAAATTATTCTTCAATTCTCATGTGTAGGAGGGACGCATGCTGCATGCCCAACATGTGGTGTTGAAGAGCATAACAATAGGCCTACCCAACCCAAGTTGGACCTATTTCGGCTCAAAATGTCTATTCTAATATTTTTTGGGTCCTTAGAACAATATTTTGATACTTTTGACTGAATTATAACATTTTTTTAGCCTAGCCGAACCTCGACAACAAAATTTTTAGCCAATTTGAGAAAATTGAGCCAAATCTTTTTAATATATTTTATTTCAATCGTGGCACCAACCTTAAGAGAAGATCAAAAATATGATTAAGAGTATTTTACTCAATTCACAATACTCTAGGGAGGTCCACATTATAATATAGGGTGTGTTCATTCATTGTAACTTTTTTTCGAAATTATATCTTAGGCCCCAAATTTTGTAGCAAATTTCATATATATTTCTAGATAACATAGACTTTGACATCTAAAAATAAGGTTTCAAAAGATAAATCATTAGAAAATCTTTTCAATCGAGCATGAATTTCAATACAATGTTTGGATCAAAAATTTCTTAAGTTAAATTAGAGATCATCATTTCAACATATTTATAACCAGACTAAATATCTTGATGAGGTACGTAAACCTAATAGCACCAAAAGAGATCTGATCTAATTTCGAATGAGCTTAGATCGAGCACTTGAATTATAGTTAGAAATATCATGACATTAATTGAAGTATCAAAAGATCTCCAAATATTATATTGTTATAGTCAAATCATGCATTTCAATGAGAGAAATGTAATAAGCCCACAATCTTTGAATTTTAAAGTCACTAAGATACTTAAATGCTAAAAGAATGCTCTATTATCAAAGGAATTAATATTGGCAATCTGATGGAGTGAAATGAAGATTTTGACTAAAATTATTAAAATATCACTCAAGTAAAAGTAATAAATAGAGCTTCGTTCTAAACATGAAGAGTTGAAGAGAACTTGGAGCTAAATCTAAACTTAGAGTTGGAGAGGGATTTGTCAATACAACAATCGACAATAACACCTACCACCAATAACCAACACCATCTAATCACCTTCGTTCAACCACGACTACCTGACTATGGTCTTTCAATAATCATTGTCCTACTGCCATTATTCAAATACCATTGCTTGACTATTGTCTCTTGACAATTTTCACCTAACTACTATCTCTGAACCACTATTTTCCAAATAGTATTACCCAACTATGGGCTATTGACCATCATTACTTGACTATAGTCTCCTAACCATCTATCTTCACCTTATTAATATTTTTTCTAATAAATTTGTCATTAATAATGTCAATCATGCCATATCCTATAAAACTATTGCACATTCTTGACACTGAAATTAATGTCCACAAATTTTGTCACTCAATGTTACCAACAAACTCGATACATGTAGTTTCTTATAAGGTCGATGCACGTAATTGACATGCGCTATCATCTATTAAGCTGATGCTTATCATCGATGAAGCCATCACCTATAAGATTGATGCACATTGTCAATACTAAGGCTAATGCAAGCTGACTTTATTGCTTGTTGTTACTCATAGTGTCGATGCACGTCATCGCCAATAAAGCCTTTGCATTTTAATGACACAAACTCTAAATTTCAAAATCAACATCAAGATTACACTAGAGTTTTTCATCATTGTATCAATACCTTCCTCAATTACATAAAGGGCATCATTTTTAACAGATAATAGGCAACACTAAAATTATTTCAACTAAGCTAAGCCTTATGATTTTCTTTTTTACTTCTTCTAAATTTTCTCATAAATTTTTGGTGACCCTTCCAACTTTTTTTTTTTTTTTTAACTTTTGTGGGTACTAGATATTTATATAAAGCCAAAACATTTAATCTTCTCACTCCTTCAACAAATATTCTAGCATAGAACAAAGAGAAAGCATTGTGTTTGTGCACCCTGTGAAGGAAAGGATGAGATTTACAATGTCGATGCATGTCATCACCAATAAGGCCTTTGAATTTTATTGACACAAACTCTGACTTTCAAAATCAACATCAAAATTGCACTAGACTTCTTCATCATTATATCAACACATTCCTCAATTATAAAAGAGGCATTATTTGTAACCAATAATAGGTTGCAGTAAAAAAGTTTCAACTAAGCTAAGCCTTATGAATTTTTTTCCTTTTCTATTTTTTCTCATAAAATTTTTTGTGTCCCTTCCAACTTTTTTTTTTTTTTTTACTTTTGTGAGTATTAGATATTTATATAAATCTAAAACATTAAATTTTAATACTCCATCTCTACAAATATTCTAGCATGGAACAAAGATTAAGCATAGTGATCGTCCACCCAGTGAAGGAAAGGATTCTTCATCGAAAATATATAACCATAGAAAACACAAGTAGTTTTTAAAATTGTCCGAAATAAGAAAGATAAAATAAAATAAAACAACTAAATTAAGTGTCGTGTTGCTTGGTTTGGAAAAAAAAAACCAATAGACTCAAATTCAAAGATTCATGGATAGCAGCTACAACGACTGGCCTTTCTGCTCGTATGCGGCGTAGGAGCAGATCACTTGAGAATTATATTTAATATTATAAAGAATTACATTTTTGGATAATAATTGAAAAAAAAAATTAAAACTGTCTATGCCGGTCTCAAGCCAGAACAAAAAAAGTTGAGAAATTTTTTTAATAAAATATTTTAGGCCCCCCCTCAATAAATTTTCTGGCTCCGCCACTGCTTATGAGCCTATTGTGGGCTAGGGTTTTGATATTATAAACATTGTTGATTACATTAACTACTAATCAACCAATGTGTGCAGAAATTTTTTTAATTAATTGTAGGAAGCACACGTGTCGAATTCAAGTCAAAAGGCTTGTTATGGCTAAAAAGGTTTAAAGCAAAGAAAATTTGTTAGCACTATGAAGATCAAGAAGCAAAGTGAGTGTGTCAATTTATAATTGTTTTTTTTTTCTTGAGTCTTTTATATGTTCAGACATAAAGTTGGTTAAACAACCACATACACACACAAGGGATATCATAAAATCAAACAGAGTTAATAAAACATTTAATTTTCTAACCATTTTGTATTGTATGATCTACGTGACATTTTGGTAAATTCTAAAAATCGTGTGAGATTAATTAACAAAAAAGTAAGCTTGAAAATTAGGATAAATTATTGTGCAGTATGATACAGATCGTACTGGACAATCAGCTATTTGAATTCAAATCATTTAAATCCTGAATTTCTAAAAATATATCTATTCAAAATTTAAATTGATCATACTGGACGGACATGTTTGAATAGTATGAATATTAACACCCTGTATAATGAATTACCTATTTTGAAATCTAAAATCAATGGTACAAATTCGAGTTGATTTGTATTATACGATGCACATCATATAATACTAATAAATAGAGAACATGTCTGTTCGAAATCTAGTCAGACAGGCTGATCCAATACTTTGAGTCACCTTTATTGTGAAGATCATACTATACAATATACATCATACAATCCAAACAAAGCAAAAACTTGTTTGGATGAAATTCATTCAGACATGACAATCTGGTTTCATAAGTTGGCATAGTTTTTAGATCATATTATATGATCTTGGATCAGACTATACGATATGCTTGTCAAATTAACTATATCACAATTTTTAGGGTTTGAATATGACTTAATATATACATACTCTTTTATATTAATATTGGTATAGAAGAGGGATGTCTCGGGCTTTCTTGGGAAAGAACAAGGGAGTTTTGAGAGAGTCCTGCTCTATTGTGTGAGGAAGAGAAGGTAAGAGAGTTATGAGTAATTGTTAGGGATCTCCTTAAAGGGTGTTCAAGAGATAAAGATCCACAATCGTTGTTCTTCCAAGTCTATGTCCTTATTTTCTCGATTGTGATATAGTAAAGGATCTTGGGTGCAAAAGCTCGTGAGAGTCTTAGGAAAGGGTACTCTTGTTCTAGCTAAAGGCAAGTGGTGAGGCATCTCTGTTATGTTGGGTGCAAAAGGAGGATGTCTTCTCTGGAATAGAAAGGTATAAGGGTGTTCTTCGATCCCTCTGAAGGAGAAATACTTCTCTGCCTTGCTGAGAGAGAATGAGTGGTTTGTGAAATACTCAGAGAAAGTAAACGTAAGTTAGGTTGACCAAACCATTATAAAAATTATAGTTTGCTTTTTCTTTTCTTTCTGCTCTATCTTCTTTCTTGCAAATTTTTCTTTATTGGTTAGATCTAATTTTGTTGAAACCATTCTTCATTTCAAAATGAAAAAAAAAAAAATGCTATTAAATATTTTTAGTGCTCAAATTAAATTTTCCTATGAATTTATTTTATTAAACTTGCTTCATCTCAAGTCATTGAAATTAAAGATTTAAAATAAATTTTTCAAAAGTTAATTGTTCAATTTATTTCCACTGCAAATTATCATTACTATTTAAAAAAATATTTTAAATAAATCAATTCATCCCTCACGGCAGTGCCTAATCACATACAATTTTGACTTGCCCAAATTTTATATTTTTGCATTTAAGTTCTTGCAAATATTTACACTCTCTATAGTTGTAAACTATTTTTATTCACATTCATTAGTACACATATTCTCACTTACAATATATTTTTATGGTTAATTTTTTTTTTTTATGGATTAACAATATGTACAAGAAATTTGAAAATTTCTAAAATTGATTAAATTTTATTATCATCCTGATTAGTACTATAAGAACACTTGTGACGCCATTATCATCCATTATCTTACTATAGGCCTTCAAAAGCTCCTATAGTCTGCCATTATTATTGTTAACTGGAATACGTTAAGATCATGTTCAGAAATAGCTACAGTTTATTAAAGATCTAAATTTATTATTTTTATTTTGGCTCATTTATTATCAACACGAATATAAATAGAAATTATATATCAAACATCTTAATTTCCTATTGCGTCAAAATTAATTTATGATTCTCATATTGCAATACTTTAAATATTACAAAACTAAAATATATTTGTCGTCGATTTTTATAATATATTCAATAGGTTTAAATAGAAGTAAAAACGAAGTTCACTAGTAAATAGTATAAGCTCAATTCAGATTGTGACACGATCTTTATTAAATTTGAGAAAACTTGGCCTTTAGCTGGAGCTATTTAACGATGTCTTTCAATCTGGATCAAACCAACCAAAAACAATTAGTTTAAATATGACTCAAATGAATAAAGTTAATTCTGAGTTTATCGTATCAACAACAACATCAAGTATTTATTCCATAAATTAAGGTCAGCTACATAAATCCTTTTGATCCATTGTATCCAATTAAAATGCAACTACTCTCTCACCTGGGTCATCAAAAAGCCGATATTTACGTGACCAAACCATTTAAGGTGACTCTCTCTAATCTTATCTGTCACCGGAGCTACTCCAACCTTAAAGCCACTCATCCACCAAGGCATCCTCATTTATGCAAAACCTGAGTTTATAAAATATGCTTGATGTTTCATTTCTTGCGAAGTTTTGCCTGACAAATCCCTAATGACCAAAATACACCGCTCAAGTCTTCAAAATATATATATTTTTTAATCTATCTCGATTTGAATAACATTTGAGCTATGTTTAAACAAATATCAATTAAGATTGAAATCAAGTGTGATAAAAAATTGACCCATTATCTAGTATTCTTGCAATCCTAATTGAATGGTTTGAATAAGGTTTGAATAAGACGTAGTTAGAAAATTTTATAAACTAGTAGAATTTCATGTTCAGATATGGTTCACTTAATATTTGACATAAAATAACGAATTTAGAGAATAATTTCTGCATAAAATACAAAAATATTTAACCATAACATAGATTGAATAAGGATCAAACTAGTTTCAACTAGGGTATGTACAACAAAGATGGATCACAAAACACATAACATGGTGAACTTATCTAGAAATACATCATTAAATGACCATTCATTCAGTTATATATTTTAAGAATTACAATTGATGAATACAAGTAAATAGTGATTAAAGTTATGGGCGCTGGGCCTTAAGTAATTTGATTATTGCCTCTAACTCTACATTGGCTACCCTCACGTTTGACCGCATCCTTCTCCCACTCTAAAGGCTTCTATTTTTCTTTGTGCAACCACTCCATGGCTTCACTAATGGAGGCAATATGATAATTATTTTTATTTCATCTGAAAACTTCCAACTGTCTTTCTTTTACTAGTTATATGTTTTCAACATATGCATCTAACTTTGCTTCCTGTGTACAGAACTTCAAATATAAGGTATGATAACATAAACCTCGACCTTGAGCTACTGTCAATGCATGCTCACATAGAAGACTCAAAACATCAAATTTTAAACATATTTATGTCCTTTCTTTTAAATTAGCATCACCATTAAAATCAGTATCAAGGACTTGTAGCTCAAATTGACTAATGGGGTAGAGGATCAAGCTTTGAGCCTTATATTTAGGAATTCCTCTAGTGCTTCTTAGATTTTCCTGTCTAAAATAGCTTTTATGTTGGTTACAATGTTACATCTATTAAAAACCCATTTATATATTGTATTCCATAAAATTTTTAATAATGTAGCCACTAGATAGGAACTTGCACTTTTGGTGATATTATTTAAGCTCTCAGAAAGAAAAATTATCATCAAATTGTATTGGTTTCCGACAAAGAAATCATAAAGGCCATCACTCAGAACAAACTTTATTCTCAATATGATTAGGTTCCTAATATAGGTTTTTTTATCAAAGTACCTTTAAAACTCAACTCTTTTGTAACCCTTAGAAGTTACTGGTACTGCTCATGAAACTATTGATTTTGAGGTTTATTGTGACAGTCATTACACATGATGGGTGCAAGTGTCACAACCCAACCTGACAAAACCCAATGATTGAACAAATTATATTGTGTTAGCCAATAACATGAAAATCCAAATATCTAATTTTAGAAAATTTTCATTCCTTCTTCTAATATAAATGTTAAAACAAATAATAGAGTGCAGAGCTGCTAACAATGTCCAATGCACTAAGAATAAACTCATCCACAAAGTGTAACAACTCGACCCAATATGACCCGATACCAATCAGGTCATATTGGAGCACAATCACAACCAAACCAAGATTCACCACTAAAATTAAAGTGCAAAAATTAAATGCAAAAGCAATAATTAGAAAGAACACACCAAATTTTATAGTGGTTTGGTCAAATATTGACCTACATCCACTCCCTGGAGGCACTCTCCGAGTATTGCACTAAACTCAGTGTCTCTCCTTTAGCCTCCAAAGCTAGGCGGAGAAGCCCTTACAGAATCACTTCCACCTTCCCCGGTGCGACGAAGTAGCCATGCCCTTTGACACCAAAGAGATCTTCTTCTTCCCAAAACTTCCCTTAAGACGAACCTTGAATCCGATGGTACTAAGATGCAAGCTCACCGGAGCAACCGTGTGGACTCCCATCCATACTCCCTTGAAACCCTCGCCACGGATCTTCTCCCTCTCTCAAACTCCACCCTTTCCTCTCTCCCTTTCAAATTCTCTCTTCAAGTTTCCTAAAGAAGAACGAAGCTTCAATGGCTGCCAAAGACACATTCAAAGACTTTAACAAGGCTTAACTAGAAGAGCTCCAAATTTTCTCTTAAAAGAAAAAAATTGACATTATCATCCAGGAAAATATAAATATTATCCTGTACGATTAGTACAAATTTAGCTCAATCAGTCAAGACGATTTAGGATGATCAGAAGGTTTTTGTTCATATCGTCCATAACGATAGTATATCATCATGTACAATTAGTACAAATCATTGAATATTATCCAGAACATCACCCTAAATGGATATCTGAATGATGGAAAAATAACCTGATTGTCCAGGTCAATCTCACGATCATCCCGGATGATTAGTACTAAAAAACACATATCGTCCATAACATCTCCCTGAATAGAAGTTGGTAGATGTTTGATCATCCAGAAACAACTAAGGTTTTTGAACTGATCATCCCGGTCGATCCTCCAATCATCCAAGACGATATGATCGAGCAATCAAATCTTACTTTATTTCTTTAATTACCATATTAATTTAGGCATAATTACATTGCATCTTCTAGGATGATGTCCTGGATGTGTCCAAAAATAACAGATACCTAAATAAATCTGGTGGCAGATTCTTTCTTATTTGAGCCTATCATCCCAGACGATATAAATATCATCCAAGATGATGCGCTTAATGATAGCTACCTTAACCAGGATGCCCTAATTAGGGTTTCTATTTTTAACTAATCGTCCAAGCCAATTTTTGGATTGTCCCGTATGATGTGAGTAAAAATAGAAAACTCTGAAATAGATATAATTTTTTCAAGTGTGTGTGCAAGGTTATAAGAAAGTGAACACCCTTACAGGACATGACTCAAGAAATAAAAAAAATAACAATGAAAAAATAAAAATCAAACTTGATCAACCAAATCTTGAGTCTTGAATGGTGCACCAAAATCCTGAAAAGTTAATAAACACACAAACAAAAATATATTACAAATACAGGTAGACAACAAAAAGTGAGCAACAATATTTATTATCATCAAAAACATAAACTTCTAAGCTCGAGTTGCAACAGTGTTCAATCATGATAAGAACCATAGACTAACCCTAAGATCTAGTTGGAGAAATACTAATAAAAACTAAACTTTTAATTTATACACATCATAGAACCACTACTTAATATAAAATAAAGTGAAAGATTATATCTCAAAAAATGATTTTCTTTTATATCATCCAAAAATACATATATAATTTGAAGTTTATCTATAACAACGCTTGGCAATCGAGAGGACAACAAAATAGAAGCTAAGCCTATAAAATTGAACTAGCCAAAGTGTACATAAAGTGTAGATATGGGCCTACTATCAACATCTCAGCTTGCTCCTTACTTTTTTCCCAACTTAAAAATGGAAGGAAAAATAGAAGTGAGCTAACACAGCTCAATAAGCTATTATTGACTAAAATAAAAATCAATAGATCAAATCAAAAGGATTGAAAATACTATATTGTAACAACGAACTAAAGTGCTATATAAAAAATTGAAACTAAAACATATACTGATACTGAATGCTTTAAGTAACTACTCATATTATATTAAAATGAAGAAAATAATCCAATATCTTATAACAAATGTCAAAGTATTCCTCAAGCTCAAATTTCTAGTATACATGAATAAACCACAAAATCCCTTCTTATACCTCCCAATCCTCCTTCACATTGATACTTTAACACATAGCATATTGCAAATAGCACCTAATACTGTATATCACTATCCACTTTCACACTGGTATATGAATACATAACATAGTGCAAATATCACCCAACAGAATTTATAATAAGCCTTTGGCACCAAAATCTGAAAACATAGCATGATGCATATAGCACCTAATAGTTATCATATCATGGAGATAACACCAGAAGATGATGCTTAGCCACCAAAATATTCTTTATATATACTTTAACAGATCTTTTAGGACTTCTCTCTTTTCATACCAAACCTCTTCAACCTACTTATACCACCCAACCCAGCATAAAAGCACATATTTTAATTAATTACAGTAAAGAATAATTTATTATATTTTAGAATTTCATTAGAGGTTATAAAAGTAATCATAAAAAATATTACTGAGCAAAATTTCATATTTCATTATCTATAAAAGTATTCTAAAGTTTTAATTGAAATTAATCAAATTATGAGAGAATATATATAAAAATACTCTAAAGTTTTAGATAAACTGAAGCACTAATTTTAGATATAAAAAAATTTCTTATTCGATTAAAATCATTGCTTTTCAAAATCATCCTATGGAAAATCTAAAATAAACACTTAAAATGATAAAAAAACTCATACAAAAAACATCTTAAAAATTACACAGATAAAAGTTACCAGAATCTAATAAAATTGAGTTTTTTTCCAAGCCAATTATAAATTTGATTGAAAAAAACCCAAAAACAACAAATTATTAAAAATTGAGATAGGCAAAATACAACCTACCTCAATACAAGTAACTTCTAGAATTCATCCAATGGCTAAAATCATCTAAAGCGGCTCAATCAAACTTTCTCTCTCTATAAAATCCCTCTATATCTCTCACTAGGCTCACTGCCAAAACATTCGAATGGGTTTGATTAGTGGATTTGGATATTAAAACATTAAAAAATGTTATAGCATAGTGGTGCCACGTGGCGCTCCCTACAAGAATTATATCACCACCTATGACACCACACATGAATTAAATGAACATTTTCTTGAGACTTTAGTGCTAGAGTGTCAAAAATACACGGTCGAGGTGCTCCGTGGTAAATTTATAAAATTTTAAATATATATTAAACCCCTAAAATCCACTATAAAATACATGCAAACCTTCACATGCATACAAAACACTCTCAAACATGACCAAAGGAGTTCAAATGCAGAAAATTAACAGGTTGCATGACTTCTAATTAGGTCAGACTGGTTTGAACAAAACTTTGAATCTAGAGGTATCATAACTCTTTCCTTAGTAAAATATCATCCTCAATATTTCTGAGTCAAAATAAGTCATAATAAATCAGGATATAATTGTCTCATATCAGCTTCCTTCTCCTAAGTAGCCTCTATGGTGGTCTTGTCCTTCCACTACAATTGACCATTGAAATCAATTTACTCGTCAACTTACTGACATTATATACTCAAATCCTATCAAGCTCTTCTATATAGTGTGGATTTGGATGAACTTCAATATCATTATCATATAATCAAATACCCACTTCCTCAAAGAAGACATATGGAATGAATTATGTGTATCTAACATGTGATCAAGAAATAATAACATATAAGTAAAACACCAATCCTCTCAGTATTCTCAAAATGATGAATATACCTTGAACTTATCTTACTTATTCTTCCAAATAAAATGTCACCTCTATTAAGGCTAACTTTATTATAAATAAAATCACCAACATAAAACTCAACAATTATGCCCCTCTGATCATAATATTTATTCTGTTTATCAAGTATAGACTCTAATATTTATCTGATTAGATGTATATTTGTTATAGTGTCATCCATGAAGCTGAACCCATTACATATCTATCACCCACCTCTGTCAATGATAAATGGTTCATGCACTTCCTACCATACAAAGTTTCATAAGGGGCCATACTTATGTTAGATTAATTACTGTTGTTATAAGCAAACTCAATTAATAGGATATGATCCTCTCAAATACCCCCAAAATTTAAAATGCGGAATCTCGGTAGATCCTCCTGTACTTGTATATTCCTCTCTTAATGTCTATCTATTTATGGATGAAAAGTTATACTGAAGTATAATTTCATGCCAATACCCTACTAAATACCTCTATATAACCTAGAGGTAAATCGAGCATCACAATCAAATACAATCACCTTTGGCAAACTATATAATCTAATAATATCTCTGGCATATATATGTGCCAACCTGTCTACCAGATTAGTCTGTCACATCTAAATAAAATGTATAAATTTCATCATTAGATCAATAATAACCCAAATATCATCATGCCTCTATCTCAATCTAGGAAAATTCATAGCAATATCCATCGTCAATTCTTCCCATTTCCACTCTGAAGTAGGTAATGATTATAAAAGACCACCCAATCAATGATGCTCTTCTTTCCTTAACGAAGAGGTCCCGCGCTTTAAAATAAACTCTGTTATGTCCTTCTTTAATCCAAACCACCAAAACATGCCTTTTAAATCTTTATACATCTTATTATTTTTTGGATGGATAGCATAGCCTGAATAGTGTGCCTCATATAGAATCCCAAATCTCAACCCACTAATAGAAGGAACTTGTAATCTATTCTTACAAAAAATGACACAATAATTTTATTGAAAATGTTTAGGTCTTTTACAAAACTTAAAATGGTCACTCAATTTCAATTACATTGAATCTGACTTTTGAGCTACCCGAATTATTTCCTAAAGAATAGGATGAATAATCACTGAGCTAACAAATTTGAATCCATATCAACAGATGTTATCTCTATTTCCATCTTCTCCAAATATTGAATCAAAAAGCTTATAAAAGTAAGGAATGAAAAGGATGTGCTTGAAAATTTCTCACTCAAAGTATTTGCTATTATAGTTGTCTTACCATGCTGATACTAAATAAATATATCATAATCTTTAATTAGCTATAGCTATCTCCTCTATCTCAAATTTAGATTCATATGAGTTAAAATGTACTTCAAAATTTGATGATTAGTGAGGATCCCACTTCTAACTTCATTATAAGTAAATCCTACAAATCTTCAAAGCAAATATAACATTAACTAATGCCATATCATATGTCGGGTAGTTCTTCTCATGTGGATTTAACTTTCAGCATATGTATGCAATAACTTTACCACATTGCATCAGCATGCATCCTAATCCCTTAAGTGAAGCATCATTGAAAACTTGAAACATATCTATAACTGAAGAAATAATCAAAATTAGAGCATCTGTCAAATTATAGTTCAACATCTAAAAACTTTTTTCACACTTTAGATTGCATATGAAAACTACTGACTTTTGAGTTGGTCTTATCAATGGAAAAAAAATCTAAGAAAACCCCAGAAAAAACTTTTGGTAATAATCACTCAACCCTAAGAAACTATGAACCTCTGAAACTATAATAGGCCTCAGCCAATTAAAAATAGATTGAATCTTCTAGGGATCTATTGAAATACTTGCACAGCTCACTACACATCCCAAAAACAAAATACTAGTCAACCAGAACTCATATACTTTAAGAACTTAGCATGTAATTGGTGATGCCTTAAAATCTCCTGAGCAGTCCTCAAGTGCACTTCAATCTCATCATTAGATCTAAAATAATTCAAAATTTTAAGTATAAAAACTATCACAAATGAATAACATTAGGGCATTAGTCACTCCAAACAATGACTAAGAAATCATAATATCCATACCTCATGCTAAATGTAGTATGTGACATATTATCCTCTCTCACCTTCAGCTGATGATAATCAGATTGTAGATCCATCTTAGAAAATACTAAACATATGGCCAACTAATCAAATAAGTTACCAATCTTAAGTAAAGGATACATGCTCTTGATAAAAACTTTATTCAACTCCCTATAATCGATACACATGCACATCATACCATCCTTTTTCTTCATAAATAGAATATGTTTTCTAATGTAGACATACTAGGATGGACGAATCCCTTGTCAATCAACTCTTGAAGCTACACCTTTAACTCTTAAAGTTCCTTGAGTGATATCCGATATGAGGCCATAGAGATAAAAAAATATCCAAAAAATATATATATAAAGAATTATATCTCCGTATCCAGTGGTAAAGTAGCTAACTCCTTAAGAAAAACATCTTGAAATTCTTGAACCATAAGGATAGTACTCCTTGATGTCAAAGTAATCCTCACATCGTTCGAAGAGGCTAAAAATATTGGGCTGCCTTTACTCCAAAATCTATCCATTTCTAGGGAAAAAAATAGACAAGAGATAATACCCTTAATTCCTTGAAACATAAAGCTCTCACCATTCAAATATATATTTTATTCTTCAGAAAGTCAATATGAGCCTTATACTGAATCATCTAGTTCATACCTAAAATAATAATAAATATAAAAATAGGTAATAAATTCAAATTAGATCACCAAACCCTTTCAAAAAATCTAAATCATAAAAATAAACTCTACTAACTATCATACTATAACTTATAGCCAAAACCATAAATAAAGAAATATGTAATAGTACTGAAGACAAATCTTGGTAATCAAGATATTACTCTAACATAAAAGAATGAATGACACCAAAATTGAATAAAATACAACCAGCATATGAAGAAATGTAGGTTGTACATATCATGATATTTAGAGACTAACTAGCCTCTTGGTACATAGAATTATAAATTGTTTGTACTAGAGTCAAAGCAACAGAACTAAAGGCACATTGTGAACCTCTAGAATGCTAACCTCCTATTGATTGACTAGAACTCCAACTAATGGATGCCTCAAAATGTTATTAGGGTAGTATTGTCCTTAGCCTACCCACTATCAACTGTCCAGAGCTATCAGTCCTCCTATCATTTTGTCTATAAAATCCACCTTATGGACACTAAGCCATTAAGTGTCCATACTGACCACAAGAAAAAAACCAGCCTAATTCTTTATAGTATTAACCACTATTTCTCTCTACCGTACTACTGGCATAGTAGTGCCAAACTAATTGAGCCTCCAAAACTGGTAACACTACCACTATCTAATCTAAAAGAAATTATTATCGACTCCTTTTGAACTCAACAGATCCAAACTTACTCTTCTTGACAAAGTGTTTATTATAAACTATCTCATTACCAAACCTCTTCCTGCTCGCAATCCATTACTACTAAATTGCTACAAGATTAGCCTATATCCTCTTGACCCTTTAAACCAACTAAGCAAAGCCTATAATATCCTTTGTTACTAATGATTTTCTTAGAGCTTCTTAAAGTCCCTCCCAAAGCCTATAATACTTCTCTACCTAAATGTCAATCAACTATGGAGTATACCTAGAGCGAGCAGTAAACTAAGACTCCCACTGCATCACTAAAATACTCCCTTGAATTCATCTTAGAAAATAGTTATGTGTATGTCTCCTAGCAGATGGAGGTATAAACAATGTCTTGAATATCTTTATAAACTCCTCCTAAGTAATCAAGATATTTGCATGACCCTAAAACTTCTTCTTTTTCTATCCAAGCCACCAACGCTTAGCCTCACCATTTAACAGTAATGCAGCTAATATAACTATCCTTTCATGAAAATAATGCATCCCATCCAAAGCCAATATTCATCCAAAATAATTTTTAAATAGTAGATATCATCAGTAGAATCAATATAAGATAAAGCAAGCATATAGACATCATTAATTCTTTAAACTTCTAAAATAGTTTTATAATTTAAAGTTATATGGCAATGTTTTAAAAAAATTAATATCAAATCATTTTTTTTTTGTATAATTTACTTATATTGAGAAGACTATGTTTTAATCCTCATATTAAAAAAACATTGTAAATAATAAAATCATTGGATTTTCTAATTATACCGGAGCCAAGAACTTTTCAAGTAGTATTATCACCCAAAGTTACCTTGTCTCTACTCCTGTCCTCCAGCGTAATGAACTACTTCATATCTCGAGCAACCATTGTTTAGGTATACATGCTCTCATTTGACTTCTTGTGAGAGCACCCCTCATATTGATCAGATTTAACAATTGATTTATTTTCTTTAAGCATACGTTTGTTACCTCCTCCTCAGGTTCATGTTCAGATGAGTTTGAGGCTGAGTCTGACTAGAAGGTATTTTGCATCCTTTGCTTGCCCGTTTTGAAATGAAACTTTTCTTCATCCTTTTCTTTAGTGGGGTGATTCTTGAGGTTAGGGAAATCGTACCTTAATTGTGCTAGCTTCCTACACTCAAAGAAAATATTATTAAAAGAAATTTATTGAATTTACCTATTGTACCTTTGCTTCTATCATGGTAACACTTTTGTTTTCTCTTTAAGAAGGTTTTAAACTATTCAATCATCAAGGCAATGTCATTGTTTTCATTTGCTCCATAGTTATTTCTCTCATTGTCACCGGCCTTCAGCACCACAATTCTCTCCTTTCTCTTTTCACCTAAATCCGAATGTATATAGCTCATATTTTGCTCATAATCAATGAGAGAGTCCAGTAAGTTTTCAATAAAGTATACATTTAATTCCTTATATTCATACATTACAATGACTTTAACATCAAAAATATTTGGCAAACAACACAATATCTTATTAACTTTTTTAGAATTTAAAAGTTCTCTATCTAAAGCATTCATTGAGGTTACAATCTTAGTAAACCTACTATACTTGTTAGAAATAGTCGCATTAAATTTAATGTAAAATAATTCATACTCATGCAAGAGTAAGTTCAAATGGGATTGCTTCACTTCATTTATTCCTTCATAAGTAATACAAAGCCTATCTCATATCTCACTACCAATAGTGTAAATAGATATACGCATGTAATCCTCAAATTTTAAAGCACAGAAAAAATAATTTAAACATTTCATCTAAAGTTATGCATAATCCCTTTCTTCTATACTCTATTCATTAAAAGAGATTTTAGTTTTAAAACTATTCATAATATGAGAAGAAACATAGTAACATATTTATATCATATGCCACATGCGATAGTCCATTAATTATAAGAATGTAGACATACAATTTTTTTTGAAATCAAATGGGATATTATTAAATAATAGTGGATGGGTTACTGAATAACCCTCTACAATATTTCAATTACCAAAATGTGTCATGGATCTTTTCTTAGGATTTTTAAATAAAAAATTTAGAGAACTCTCTCTCATACTAATTGAAAGTTCAATTTATGATTGTTAAACCATTTGAACTACAACGACACACCAAGAGGGGGAGGGGGTGAATTGGTGTTTTTAAAAAAATTCAAAAATTCCCTTTCTAAAACCTCAAACCAAATTCTCAACTTAAGTTTAAAAATCAGATCTTATGATGCGGAAGCTAATGATAGGAGAAATTAAATACTTTTTTATTTTGATATTGTAGAAAAATAAAAAGAAAAATATTTTTCATCTTTTTTATTTTTCTTATTTTTACTTATTTTTATTTGCTAACAAAAATTAAATCAAAAATTAATTTCAAAGTTTTTAGCTCGAAATTGCAAGAAGGTAAACATGTAAGAAATGAAAATGCAAAAAATATAGTACTAAAAAATAGAAATAAACTCACCAGATATTTGTAATTGTTCAGTTAACATTAACCTATGTCTACTCCCTAGATTCGTGTTCTCTTGGTATTGCACTAAACTCTTTAGTATCTCTTCTTTTTCTCCCACAATAAGGTAGAAAAGTCGTTACAAGAATCTCTTCCACCAGCCCGATGCATGAGAGTGGCTCAATCCCTTTCACCAATAGTGTGATAGAGTATATAATGATTAGTTCAATACAAAATTGGATTGTATAAGACAAAAAAAACCATCCAGAGAGCCCTCGGGTGATTCAGACAGTATAATTTTTGGATCGTACAAGTTGAACATAACTTTGTCAATAGACTCCTCGGGCAACTTGTATAGTTTGATATGTGTATCGCATAATATAATCAATAATTAGTTTGATCTAATTTAATTTCTTGATTAACTGACATAATTTGACAATTATTTAAAGATTGTGCAATATGAAATGATTCATAAGTGCGAATAGTTCAAGTTTTAAATTTTAAATTTATCTATTTAGGTAAGTTAGATTCGATGGCGAGATTTCTGATTATAATTGATCATCTAGTACGATGTACAACTCATACTTTGTGATTATTTATATTACAAAATAATTTTTTTAAAAGAAAATATTTTAATTAATTTATATTTTTACAATCTTATAGTATAATTAACAAAAAAATTAAAGTATTTCTTTTACACTCCCCCCATGGGTTTATGCACTATTACTAAGCCAACATACATCTTTTACAATACATTGACATAAAACAAATACGCAATAATAATAAAAATGATAAATTAAGTAAACTCCAATAATATTTTCAATCATCTAAACATATGCTTGGACTCCTGGATTACAAAACATTCATCTTTGGGTGATAAACTGAGGTGAATTTAAGCTAAATTCTCTGGGTTTGATAAAACTCCATAATTTTTGTAGAAGAGAATTATGGAACATTGTTGATGATGAACACCTAGGAGTGGCCATATGTAGAAAAAAATATAGTCCATATAAAGTTACAAACGATCTCAATAGTAGGCTTAGCGAGTTTCTTTACTTAAATTCTCTTTGTGAAATAATTTATCTTCATTAGGATATTCTTCTATTGTCCCATCATGGAACGTAAATGACTGACTAAATCCATACCCCCAAAAGGAAACTTTTGATGGACTATGAGATAATATATAATTTATGTGAGAGTTAAAGTTGCAATAATATCAATTTTTTGGCATAGAATACATTGTTTCAAGGATTTCTTTGCATATTTCCTCACTAAAGGAAAAACCATTACCCCTACCTCAATATTTGATTCACCAGAGTTTAACTTCTAAAGTGGTTTCCACACTCTCCAAAGTGAATATTATTGAGAATGTCAATGACTTTAGATTCTTTCATGCATCTCAAATATGTAGGGGACATCAACTTCATGAATAACTCATTTTTAATGAATAAGTGTTGAGAAACCTTTATTTTAAGTTAGAAAATCCCTTATATTCTCCAAAATAGTGCCTAAACTCAAGTACTCGATGAATGAACCCACCTAACTTAACTTTAAGGGACAATTAACCTCCATCACTTCAACTTCTTCAATTTTAGAAAGTAAGCTCCAAGATAAGTACTACTTCAGGATTTCCTATTGTGGATAGCAACTAAGTAAATTTATTGTGGTATTTGAAAATATGCTCAATTTTAAAATATCTAATTTTTTTAATTTCATTTTTTTTACTTTGAACTAATATTTTTTAACAGCCTCCTCCCTTGATTCATATTACACATAAATTTGATTAATAATAACCTATGAGTTAGAGAAGTGGTTCACAACTACTCCTATTATAAACCTAAAGCCAACGATTAATGCTTCATACTCAGCCGAAAAACATAGTGTTCTTACTTGGCTTCTCAAAATGAATATTTTTTTAGGTCCCCTTAAAATAAAGAGCCATTTATATATCTTCTCTGATAGTCATATTTTCTTCAATGCCAACTTATTAAGTTCATCCAATAAATTAACAAGTACCCACTCCTTGATGGAAATCCTTGGCGTGTATGATATTTGAAACTTGATGAGCTCTACAACTCATTTGAGTAGTAACTCATAGGTAATTGACATTAGTGGAAATGGCTTTGATGGATATTTGATTACAAATTAAATTGAGTGCACCTAAAAGATAATCAAAGCACAAATGAGCTTTTTCAAGATTGAGTAGCATATCTTAATATAATGCAAACTTTTCTCGCCTAATAGATTTCCCATTACCTTTTTTTTCTTCTTGGACATGGACTAAGACCATCGCCATCTTACCAACTATGAGATATAAAAGCAAGTTCTCATTGGCTGTAGACTTTGACGTAAAGGAAGTGAAGAGGAACAACTAGTTATAAAAAGGTGAGTTCACATTTGAAGCTCCATGCAAAGTGCTTAGTACTTTTAAGAACCTCAAAGAAAGGTAATCAATTATTATCTAACTTTAAGATGAATTAAGTCTAACATTTTATCTATTTATCCTATGTGACTTATTCATGATTAAGGGAATTTCAAGAATTACTTTAAATTTCTCTAAAATTAGTGAAACCCAAGAACTTCTCCGGTCTAGATTCAATGGTGCACTTCATAGGGTTCAATTTATGTTGCACTTTTTCGAAGTAGATTTTTGTTTTTTTTAATTTCAATGTGCATGAGGAGTTCATCAACATAAACCTATAAATTCTACCCTTTTGATTTTGAAAAATGTAATTAATCATCCATTAGTAAGTGGTGATTGCATTTTTTGGACCAAAGAATATTATGTTATAGTGTTATAATACATCACTTATAATGAATGCTATTTTATCATGGCTAATCAAGTGCATATTTATTTCATCATATCCAAGGAAAGCATAAAAAAAAAACTAACACTAAATAGCTAATTATAGAGTTGGTTAGAGCATCAATTCATGATAGTACATAACTATCCTTATGGTTGTTCGAGTTCGCGATGAAGTCATCACCTATCCACAATTTTCCATTTATCTTATGTACCATCACCACGCTTTAGATTCATTATGAGTATTACATCTCTTGATTGAATACAACCTCCAACAACTTTTAGACTTCTTTATGACTGGGCTCATCGAGCATAGTCACCACCAGCCAAATCTCTTATTTTATTAGCCCACCTTCTTATCAACATTTGAGCTTATGATATGCAAGATTAATATTAATACATGGCATTTCATTAGCTAATCAAAATAATACCTCAATATTCCATTAATATTTTAGACTAGCTCAATCCTTTGCTCTTCATTAAAGATGGTACTAATTTTAATTGTCACCTCATTATTTATTTTAGTAGTCTCCAACCCAAACCCTCTCTATATATTGAATTGGAGGAATTATTCTTGAACATTCCCTAAATTCCCTAGATTAAAACTACTCTCTCCTAACTATTACTACAAGACCACTACTAGGAATTTCATTATGAAGTGATATGTAGAGACGATAGCTCAAAAAGTGTTTAATAGTGCTTGGCCAAAGATAACAATGTACATAGTTAGCATGTCAACTATGATAAATTCAACCATGTTAGGGAATTACCTTTCTCCATCTACCTAACTAATCAATAAGGTGATCACCCTCTCTATCTCTTTATGCTTTCCTAAAAAGATAAAGAGAGGTCTAGAGGTTTGTGCTAAATAAGAGGCACCAAGGCTCATCCTTTTATAAACACTTTTCAATTTGATAATCATCAAGCTCCATATTTTAATGAGGATGATAATGATATAGTAATTTAAGATGAGTGTCATGACAACCAGTTCAAGGTTATATAGATTATTATTTATAGGTTAATCAACTTTAGTGAAGATGATCATAGGTAGCTCTATAATAGGAGCCCTAAAGGAACTCACTAAGTTCAAATTTTTTGAAGAAAGTTGTTTGAAGCCTCCTCTCCAACTCCTTGATGGATGGCAAGAACCACCATAATAATGTGGATTGCATGTGGATGGATTGGTTTATTATAAACCTCCTATATTGGGACCTTATTAGGCCTTCATTCTACATAAAAAAGAATAAATATTTTAAGTATTCCTACTTTGAAGAGATCCTAGACCTAATGTGACCTATGTTGACACTCCTCAGGGTTGTGGTTATGGTCACAATGAATAATGAAGTACTTTAATTTGTCACATAGGTGACCACCTACCTCATAGGCTCTAACCTTTTGAAGAAGTACTTATTTTGAATGAACTTAACTAACTTAGCCATAGTAACTAATAATAAAGTCATAATCGATAATGAAAAAATAGTAAGTTGTATAATCCTTTCACCATGGATGTCATCATGTTGTCCTTCATTTCTTAGGGGTGAGTTCTCGATTCTTGGGTAAACCTCCTTTGACTATTATAGTTTCTCCTCTTAACTTCTTAACTCCTAGGCAATTTCTCTGGTACCTAAGAAGTTTTTAGAATTTTCCTCCTATACATCCTATCTCCTTTATATTAGACTCAATAGAGATGCCATTCTCCATATTTTACTCATTTGTATTTTTGGTATTGTTGGCGAGTTTAAGAAACTTCGTAAATCTACTTAAGGGCTTACCAAAAAGGTGGCTCTTATAGGCCTTTCATGAAATTCTCATGAGCAATGGCCAAATCTAAAATATTTTACATCAAACATCTCCTTTTGAATTTGGGTGATGAAATTCCTCAAGATTCACATAGTTTCACACTTATATTAAGGCTTGAGAATTCTTTAATGCTCTTTGTAAGTCTACAAATTGCAACATAAACTAACTCTTAAGCTTGTCAAATTAAGTAATGATGCCAAATGACATAAGTGAGAACCACCTCATAGGTGATTCCATAAAGTTAGTAAAAATAGAATCTATACTTTAGTGTATTATTAATATGTAGGAGTGAAAAAACTAATTCAAAGTAGATAAAGTGGTTGATGGTATTCATCCTTCTCTTATGTAGGAATTTTATACTTTGTTATAGCTTAGCCTCATTAATCCACCTTGAGAAGACATTGACAGGAGCTGAGCTTTTCTTCTAAGTTCTCCTCTCTTCTTGATGAATAGTTAAAATTTACTCCCCAATGTTAGGACTATTGCAACTCGAGCTTATGAGTTTATATTTTTTATGGTAACAAATATTATGGCTCACTATCTACTGTCTACCTGTATTTGAAATATATTTTTTTCTGTGTTTACTAACATTTTAGGATTACAGTGCACCTTATAAGGCTCAAGCTTTAGTAGAACATGTTCAATTTATATTTTTCTATTAATATATGTCTTGGCATATAAGGGTGTTTTCTTGCTTGTAACATTGCTCACTTATTTCTATTTTAGAGTTCTCTATTTTTTGTTCACATCATCTGAGATGATCCAAACATCGACCTGGACGATCAGCTGAAAATAGAAACCCTAATTAGGGCAGGATGATAGACTCAAAACAGAAAGAATTAGCCACTAGATCTATTTAGGTATTCTTTATTTTTGGACATATTCCTAGACGATATGAAACAATTATGCCTAAATTAATCTGGTAATTAAGAAAAGCAATTAAGGTTTAATTGCTTGATCACATCGTCCGGGATGATCGAATGATCGTCTGGGACGATCGCTTGGATGATTGGCATTATCTAGCTTCTATTCAGAGCAATGTTTAGGATAATTTTCCTCGTATTTGAGATAATTGGAAAGGACGATCGTGATATCCGCCTGGACGATATGACCAAAAATCTTCTAATTGTCCCAAACCGACCGGGGTGATTGAGCGAAATTTATGCTGATCGGCCAGGATGATAAAGTTGACAAGTTGCAATTAATGAGTTCATTTAGAGCTCTTCTATTTTAGCTTTAACAAGAAACTTTGTATGTGTATTTGGTATCCATTGAGGCTTTATTTCTTTTAGAGAAACCTTGAAGAGAGAGCTTGAAAGGGAGAAAGGAAATGGTGAAGTTTGAGAGAGGGAGAAGATCCTTGGAGGGGGTTTCAAGGGAGTGTGGAGGGGGTTCCACACGGTTTCTTCGACAAGCTTGTGCCTTAGTACCATCAAATTCAAGGCTTGTCTTGAGGGAAGTTTTGGAAAGAAGAAAATCTCTTTGGTGTCAAAGGGCCCGGCTACTTCGCCGCACCGGGGAAGGTGGAAATGGTTTTGTAATGGCTTCTCCGCCTAGCTAGAGGGGGCTAAAGGAGAGACACTGAGTTTAGTGAACTCAGAGTGTGCCTCTGAGGAGTGGATGTTGGTCAAGGTTTGACCGAACCACAATAAATCTGGTGTGTTCTTTCCTTTAATATTTCTGTATTTAATTTTTGCACTTTGATTTTTTTTATTGTGAATTTTTGTTTGGTTTGAGTTTGTGTTTTGATCGTTGAAAGATTTTTAAAATACCAATTCACCCTCCCTCTTGGTTAGTTTCAGGACTAGTTCATAAGGGCTTAACATCCATAACAAACTTTCAAATAATATCAGAGCGGGATTCATAAAATCTAGTTTTGGAAAACTTTTGAATTTCGATCCATGGATAATTTTTGTAATCGTAATATTACGGAAGGTTATTTAATCACCCGACCACCTTTATTTGAAAATATTACTTTTAATTTTTAAAAAATTTATATGTCTACTTTCTTGCAATCTATTGATTTCTGAATATGGCAAATGATTTTAACTGGTTATTCTGTACCATCACATATTTTAGATGGAATTAAAACTGATATTCCTTTTAATAAATGGAGTATAGAAGAATAAATCAATGCTTAATTGAATGCTAAATCATTAAACTATTTTTTTGTGTTTTAAATTCTGATGATTTTATGTTTGTATCCACGTACTCTTCTGGCAAGAAAATTTGAGATAAATCACACTCTATATACGAAAGAACTAGTGAAATCAAGCAATCCAGATAAAATATTTTAAGGCATGATTATGAATTATTCTGCATGAAATCTTATGAGACAATCTTAGACATATATACTAGGTTTATTCAAATTGTGACATCATTACATGCTTTAGGTAAAGAATTTTCAAACTTTGAAAAAGTCAATAAAATTCTACATTCTCTACTTGACAAATTTGATGCCAAAGTTGTTGCTATTTGTGAATCAAAAAATTTGAATGAATATTCTATTTATAATTTGATTGGCTCACTCATTGCCTATGAGCAAAGTTTGGGTCAAAGACTTTTGGATGCAGGTGAGATGATAGTGCTAAACGCTAAAAACTCGGAGAAAAGTGGCTTAGTTATTGACAAAAGCGATGACTTATCAAGAAAATTAAAAAGCTCACCAAAGCATAAATATCAAGAAAAGTGGAATAAAGGTAAAAATGGTAAGAATATTAAGATTTCTTCTAATATTGTTTTCTTTGAATGGAGGAAGCCTGGACACATAAAAAATCAGTGCCCTAATTTGAGAACTCTTCCTATAAAAGAAAAGGGAAAAGCTAAGCAAATTATAAAAAAATGATAAATAATGAAAAGCAAAAAATCTCTTGGGCAGACCTAGCTTCTAAATCATCATACCAGGAGCAAGATGATGTTTAAACCACTGTTTGTATATTTATTTTTCTGTGTATGCATGTTTTGTTCGTTTTTATGTATTTTTTCTTTGGATTTATTTTTCACTCTTTTTTTTCCTTTCTTTTCTTTTTTGTTAAATATTTAATTTGTCTTTACTTTTCTTTTTATGAAGTTCTCTCTGATCAACACACACGTTCATCTTTCAAAAAATGAAAAACCTACCTCCTATTTTTGTTGAATTCTTATGTAAGTTGTGGTTGACTTCTCTAAAAATAGTCAAAGGAAGGAAACTCATGATTTTGTCTCTCTATCTTTTTTCTTAAAGAGGTTATTTTACTTTTGATTCAAAATCTTCATCATATTATAAATTAGATTTTTAAACTGATCTTTTTCACCTCCATACATTTTATTTATCGCATAGGGATCTTCTGCAAGTTGTTGAATCTACATCATAATTTTCTTAATAAAGTAGTTTGTTTTATCAATAGAATGGGTTTACTTTTGTTTTTAAAAATTTCATAAAGGTAGCATATTTGATTGAAAAAAAAGTGGCCAATGATGCCAAATCAAAAGATGCGCAATGATGCCAAATCAAAAGATGTGCAATGTCGCCAAATTGAGAAAGATACACAAAGTGTATCGAAAAAGATGCACAAAGTGCGCCAAAAAACTAACAAGATGCATAAAATTAGTTCACAAAAAGTGTTGTTTACCTTTCTTGTACTTCTTAAAACTTAAGAAAACCCTTGATATTCTCGATACTTGAGCTTGAAAATCAAGATTGTTGATTCACCAATTTTTGCATTAATCTTCTATTTGATATATTTTATGAAAGGAGTTTTAAAAAAATTAGTGTTTCTTTTTCTAATTTGTTCCTTGATTTAGATATTGGATTAAAAAATTTTTTAACCTTAAAAAGAACTTGAGCTTGGATTAACAATTTTTGAATTTCTAACCTTTTTTGGATTATGCATTATCAATTTATTCCTTTCTAAGTTTTGGAATAAAAAAAAGAGGTAATTTTCTCATTTTAAGAATATTTAATTTTTTTTCTTTTCACCAGATCAGGGATCATTTTGGTTATTTGTGCCCCTCCTCTTTTTGGTAATGTCAAAGGGGGAGAACGTACTATTGTATTTGTATATATTTTCTATTTTTTAAAAAATAAAAATAAAAACATCAAAAATTTTGTTTTCCCCTATTTTAAAATTTTTATTCTAGCGAGGAGGAGATTAGGAGATAATATTTTTAATTTTACAAATTCTACCAGTAAAATTTGGCATCATAAAAAAGGGGGAGATTATTGCAACTCGAGCTTATGAGTTTATATTTTTGATGATAACAAATATTATGGCTCACTGACTGCTGTCTACCTATATTTATAATATATTTTATTTCTATGATTACTAACATTTCAGGATTACAGTGCACCTTAGAAGGCTCAAGCTTTAGTAGAACATGTTTTATTTATATTTTTTTATTAATATATTTCTTGGCTTGTAATGGTGTTTGCTTACTTATAACCTTGCTTACTTATTTCTATTTTATAGTTCTCTATTTTTTGCTCACATCGTCTGGGATGATCCAAACATCGGCCTGGACGATCAGCTGAAAATAAAAATTCTAATTAGGGCAACCTGGTTAAAGCAGCCGTTTGTAAGCATATTGTCCTAGATGATATTCGTATCGGCCGAGATGATAGGCTCAAAATAGAAAGAATCAGTCGCCATATCTATTTTGGTATTCTTTATTTTTTGGACATCGTCTTGATGATGCAACACAATTATGCCTGAATTAATCTGGTAATTAAGGAAAGCAATTAAGATTTTATTGCACGATAACATCGTTCTGGATGATCGAAGGATCGTCCAAGATGATCGCTTGGATGATTGACATCGTCCAGCTTCTATTCAGGGCAATATTTAAGATGATTTTCCTCGTATTTGAATTAATTGGTCAGGACAATCATGATATCAGCCTGGACGATATGACCAAAAATCTTCTGATCGTCCTAAACTGACCGGGCTGATTGAACAAAATTTATGCTGATCGGCCAAGACGATATTCATATCATTCTGGATGATAAAGTCAGCAAGTTGCAATTAATGAGCTCGTTTGGGGCTCTTTTATTTAAGCTTTGATAAGGGACTTTGTAAGTGTCTTTGGCAGCTATCGAGGCTTCATTTCTTCTTGAGAAAACTTGAAGAGAGAGCTTGAAAGAGAGAGAGGAAAGGGTGGAGTTTGAGAGAGGGAGAAGTTCCTTGGAGTGGGTTTTAAGGGAGTGTGGAGGGGGTTCCTCAAGGTTGCTTCTGCGAGGTTACACCTTAGTACCATCAAATTTAAGGCTCGTCTTGAGGAAAGTTTTGGTAAGAAGAAGATCTCTTTGGTATCGAAGGGCCTAGCTACTCCTCCGCACCGGGGAAGGTGGAAGTGATTTTGTAAGGGCTTCTCCGCCTAGCTGGAGGGGGCTAAAGTAGAGACACTGAGTTTATGCAATACTCGAAGTGTGCCTCCAAGGAGTGGACGTTGGTAAGGTTTGATCGAAAACACTATAAATCTGGTGTGTTCTTTCCTTTATTACTTCCGCACTTTGATTTTCTTTGTGGTGAACTTTGGTTTAGTTTGAGTTTGTGTTTTGATCATTGAAAGATTTTTAAAATACTAATTCACCCTCCCCCTTGGTTAGCCTCGGGACTTCTTCATAAGGGCTCAACATCCCTAACAAACATTCAAGGACAATATGTCTCATCAATAACATAAATAGAGATCAAGGCTCTAGCATGATAAATCCTTCTTCTACTCGTCGTTGAATCAAATGACTCTTTAAGCAATTCCACTCTAGAAGTGGTTCTCGGAATCCCCGCCATTGCAACCTAAATTATACAAGTCATCATGTCCTCTAATTAAGCAAGTTGACAAATAATAATATCCTCTTGATTCTCCATCCTAATAAATTATTTTTCTCCTCTTTAAATATTTTTGCTTCACAAAGTACTCTTCTTCTAATTTCTAGCATGCTCCACTCTCATTGTACATTTTAGGACATTGAATCCAAAATTATATGTGAATCACACCTAATTATATTAAGAATATAAAGCAAAAAAAAAAAAAGAAGACAAAAAAGTAGATAGTGAAAGAAGAATTCTAGAGTCTGAAGCTTTGAGATTTCAAAAAATTTGACATGAGTATATAAAATTACGTAAAATGTGCTCACAACCCCTATTTATATATTATAGTTGTGGCATGATTATTACAGAATTGGCTATATAAATGATCCTATAAAAGGTAAGAGAAAAAAAATAAATTTTTAGCACTATTAGAATGTCCAATTTGATAAAGTCATATATCAAGTTGTTGAGAAGTTATTATCTTGGGTTATACTGATATTCATATACCCAAGTAGCTTATCAATAGTTTTTCCTAAGAAGTTTCCCCTTCTTGAATGTTCGCTATAGTTCACTTCATAGATATTAAATCATTGGAATTGATTATTCATATATTAGGTGTAATACTTCTATCATAGTCTTTATTTTGAAATAAGTTCTTTTGTAGATTTGATATATGAGATTGAGTTAACATGGCTTGAACTCACTCGATTTATTTTAACCCAGATTAATTTAATTTGAATTGGATTTTATTTTTATTTATTTTTGAAGAAAATGCATCAAATTGCATTAAAGAAAAAGAAAAAAGAATTACAATCGTAATGACTCATAACAGTGGATTCCTCCTTTAACAAGGACATAAATAAAGGAGGATTCTTATTCACACTAACATCATCCCAAATTAAAGAGCTCAAAATGCCATAGTTAGCACATAAATCAGCTAACTTATTGCAACATCTATCAACACAATTAAAAATGACATGGTTAAACTCATTAAATAAATGAATATCTTCATACCTTGTGTCTCCACTTTGTTTGGCCTTTTTCAAAAACTTCATGACATTAATGTTTTCTCCTTCGATAATGATTCCCTTGTAGTTAAACATCCAATCTTTCATCATCTCCTTTTTAGATTGTGTGGCCAATAACTCCAAAGAAGATATGTCCCAATGAGTACACGTTTTACCAAAGGCTAAAAGGAATCTACCTTTGTGATCACGAAAAACTCCTCCAATACTAGCTTTATTGGAGGAAAGTAAGGCAACATCTACATTTACTTTTATCCAATCGGGTGGAGGGGGATACCATTGGAAATTTGACAACCTAGAAGGCTGATTAGCATCCCATATACCCAAGATTCTACTAACTCCTTGAGTAGAAATTAAAGCATAACTCATTACATTAGAGGCAATAATTAACGAGCTATATTCCATCCCATTGTGAATAAATTTATTCCTAGACTTCCATGTTAAATAAATCATTGAACAATATAGATTAATCAAAAAGGGACTTTGAATGGAAAGCCACTTACAAAAATCTATCAAGGAATCAAAATCCTGAAATACGATGCCCCGTTTCTCAATTTGATGAAGAACATCCTTCAGCTTCTCACACTTAGCAACAACATGATCTCTATCTATAATGAGATTACAGCTTCTCGGACAGAGATTGAGCCTTTGCAGTCTTCTATGTTCAAGGAATTCATAAGTAGGCAGGCCATTATTGAAAATTCTCCACCATAGTCTCACTTTCGGGTTGAGATTGCCTTTTTTAACCTAGCTCCAGAACAGTTTCAGGTCATAGTGATTCACCGTGTTCTCAAATACCATAGAGGATATTGTCTTCTCATTGTTATGAAATATCAGCTCCATTCTATCTTCTTCCAATCCATTGGGAATGTTGGTTTGTAAGATTAAACTTACAAGTTCTTCCCCCATGATTCTACTCATAACATCCACATTCCAACTCCCATTAGAATAGAAATTAGAGACAAAAAAATTTGTTGTAGTCTTTAGAAGTAATATAAGTAGGCCATTTGCTAATACTTTTATCCAAGATCCATGTATCATTAAATACATCAATGTCATCTCCATTAGTCACCCTCCATCTAATTAAAGGCCTGAGAGATTTACCTCCTTCCAAGATGATCTTCCAAGCTAGAGAGCCCGTCCTTTTTTAGTCTAAATTTTCTAACAGATTTCCATACTTCGGATAGAACACTATATGTAGTAAGGAATCTTTATCATTCATGTACCTCCATGCAATTTTGGTTCTCAATGGACCAACTTTAGTAGAGCAAGAGTGAAGAGCTCTACCTCCCCATTTAATTGGCAAGCACATAGTGTTCCAATTGACATAATGTATACCTTGTCTTACATTTGATTTGTTCCAAATGAAGCTTCTACAAATCTTGTCTACCTCATCAAGTATACTCTTAGGCACAAGAGAGTTAGTGCAATGGAATGTGGTGAATGATAATAATATTTTTTTGGTTAACAAGATCTTTCCCACCAAAGATATCAATCTACCTCCCCAAATATTTGTCATCATCAAAGCTTTATCAATAATAAAAAGAAAGTCGTCTTTAACTAACCTTCTCAATACAAGCTTTACTCCAAGGTATGACAGTTCCTTGGCTATTTTGAAACCCATCACTCGGCCAATAGACTTCCTCCTTCTTCTTCTTACCATTTTACAAAAAAACCATGAAAATTTTTTGATGTTGATAGATAGACCCAACCAACTACAGAAATTCTCCAAAATTGTTTTAATCTCCTTGGTTGCCTTCAAGGTTGCCTCCGAGAATATGATAACATCATCTGCATACAACAAGTAAGAAATTCTAGGCCCATTTGCACACAGTCGAACTCAAATTGATTCTCCTCTTTGTTTGAAATCATTTGATAACAATTGTGCACAAAGGATAAATAAATATGGAGACAAGGGACAACCTTGTCGAAAGCCACTATGACCATCTATCCAGTTTGACAAACTCCCATTGATTAAAATAGAGAAATTAGAGCTCTGAATACATTCCAAAATCAATTTAGAAAAATAAAGTGGGAAACCAAAATAGTTCAAAGCTTTTGCCAAAGTAAGCCATCCCATCGAATCTTAAGCTTGCTCCATGTCAATCTTGAAGGACACAAAACCTTTTGAGGAATTGGAAAGCCTTAATTTGTGCATAACCTCTTGAGCTATCAACACATGATCTGATAGGGATCTTCCTTATAAGAAAGCCACTTGCTCTTCTGAGATCAATTTAGGGATGATAGGAGCAATTCTATTCATAAGAATTTTTGCCACCAATTTGTTGACCGAATTGCATAAGCTAATTTGTCTATAGTTTGAAGGAGTTAGTGGATTGCTGACTTTAGGGATCAGCACTATTAATGTCTCCTGCCATTTATAATCCATCTTAGATGATTGAAAAAAACCATTTATGGCATTCCACAAATCTAATTTGATTATTTCCCAATAAGCTTTAAAAAAAGATAAAGTTATTCCATCATTACCTGGAGAGATGTTGTTTCCACTATGTTTAAAAACTTCTTTCATTTCTTCAATTGTAAAGGCTTTGTTCAGCATACCTCTATCTTCCTCATCTAAACAGCTCCATGTACTTGGCCAATCTTCAAGATTATAGCTTCGGTTTCTCCACTTCTCCTTGAAATGATCAACCATAACATCTTCTATAAGAGATTGCTCCTCCACTATTTCTCCATTTCCACTTTTGATTTTTGAGATGAAGTTAGAATTCCTTCTAACTGAGGCAAAAGTTTGAAAGAAATTTGAATTTCAGTCTCCCTCCATCATCCACTTTACCTTTCCACCAAGTATCCAACCGAGTTAGTGTTGAATTGAGTTCTTCCACCTTCAATTTCAGCAGCCAGCATTCTTTTTCTGATAATTCTCCTTCATTAGCCTCCTTCAATTGAAGATCTTCTACTTGTTTCAACAAGTCATTTTTTATGAAAGTAAATTATGCATCTTTGCTTTGCTCCAATATAATAGAGCCTTAAGTAAATTCTTCATTTTATAATTCAGGACATGGGCTGAATTGCCTTTACAGTTTCTCATCCAGACTTTTTTCACCATAGCAATCGAAGCCTTGTTATAGGCCCAAACATCTTCATACATTAATACTTTCTTATTTGCTTTCTGAACCATAAGGTTTAAGATGATTGGGCAATGATCTGAAGCCACACGGGCCAAGTGCCTTACCACGAAACGGTTAGAAGAGCTTAGAGCAGCTGGGTTTAGGAAGCATATATCCAGTCTCTCAAGGATTCGGTCAACTCCTTTCGTGTTGTTACACCATGTGAATTTTGGACCCACATACCCAACTTCATGAAAGTCGTTGCAAGCTAGAAAGGTCTTCATTTCCTTAGGGAAAGTTTGAATCTTTTCCCTCCCCTCTTATCATCACTTGAGAGAAAACAATTGAAGTCTCCTCCTATGACCATAGGCAAGTCCTTAGAGACGTTGAATTCCAGCTTTTCCAAAAGTCTTCTCCTTCTATAAACATCCTTGTTGTCGTAGATTGAAGCTATCCTCCATATGCCTTTGTTGGGAACCTCTAAATCACCAATAATGAATTGTGATGAGGATTCTAAAACTTGAAATTTATTCATATTTGATCTCCATACCACAAGAATTCCCCCTGATAATCCTTCTTAAGGAACATGTAAAAAATCCCATTCAGAGCCAATTAAATGATCAACATCTTTTCTTTCAAAAAAATGTGATTTTGGTTTCCAATAAACCAATAAAAAACCCCCCATATTCTTTGACAAACTCCTTCAAATAAAGAGAAGCTCTTCTCTTCCTAGCTCCTCTATAATTCCAAAATGCTATGGAAGAATTCATTGAAGAAGAGGGGATGAAGGCCCCATCTTATCTTTAATTTCAGCTTAAGCCATCCTACTCCTAGGAGATGTGTTAATATGACCCAATCCTTTTAATTGTTTAGTTCCTTTCCTCTTAATAGTAGAGGATCCTCCATCCTTCATATCATTTGCCATCTTCAAATACTCCCTGTTACTGATGTGTTCATCTTTTGATTCTTTGATTGACCTGTTCATTCCTTCATTCAAGTTGGTGACAACCTCTCCTGTAAATACAATTTCCCCTTCCTCTACCAATCCATGTAGGATATTGAATTTATTTGCTGAGATAATACTAGAGGTTTGAACGATCATACCATTAGCAACATTGTTCTCCATGGATGAATTATTCATTATGTCCTGGATTTGATTATTCTCATATTGTGGATCTTCTATGATTTTCTCTTAATGAGGAACAATCTCCTTCACAGTTGATTTCTTCCTTGCTTATAGTGCCTTCCATACTGGGTAGTTTGTGATAGCTTCAGATTTTTTTCCAGCCATTTGAATCTTGTCCTGAGGGAGAGAATTCCTGGTAGCATTATTGTAATTCCTTTTCCTTCCATAATTGACTTGCAAGCAAGGACCATATCCCTTTTTATGAGCATTTGGAACTTCACCATTTGTTTCATTATAAATTTTTGAGTTTCCTTCAACCATCCCCTTTGAAGATCTTCCATCTTCCTTTGAAACAATGGTTTCATCTATGGCTTTCTCTAAGCAATGATTCTTCATGTGCCTAATTTTTCCACAATAAAAACAAAAATATGGAATTCTTTCATACTCAATCTTTTGAAAGAACTTACTCGATCTCCCTTCCACCCAAACTCCAAGAGGCAAATTAGTGTCCAAATTGATACAAACACATACCCTCCCAAACTCCCTCCTACCCCATGGAAAATGTTTCCATCAATCATGAAAGGTTTTCCAACCATTGAGGCAATTCTAGAATTGTTGATTTCATCCCAACATTGAAGTGGGAGGTTTGGTAGCCTAATCCAGATAGGGGTTGACAACCCTTTTAAGGATGATAGAGAAAAGTTTGGCCACCATTTGTCCATCCCAACGATCTTCCCATTAACAAACCAAGGGCCGTTAGTGAAGACTGCATCCAAGGATTCTTTGTCATAGAAGGAACAGAGAACCCAATCCAATCCTAGCATTTTTAAATGAAACTTTCCATAAGGAGCCTACTGCCTTCTAAGCTCAGTACTTACTATAGGGAATGGGACTTTGCTTCCAAAAACTTTGATCACTATTGAATTTTGAAGCCTCCTTGAATTTTTGAGCTCCTTGTCCACATGTAGTTTAACTGTTGATCCTTCTTTTGATGAAAAATCCCCCAATTTCAAATTTATTACCTTTATATGTTCCTTCTTACTCCATACATTTTGTTGATTATTTGACAATGGTCTCTCTGTCTCCATTGTTGCATTATCGAACTCTTTCCAAATCAGAGTTAGACGAATCCTGGTGTACAATGCCTTCAGCAGCATCATCTTTTAGAGATTTCTCCATAACTTCAGCGACAGCTTGATCAAAGTCACAACCCACATAGTTTATTTTATCAGTAGAGTTTTGAATTCCATATTCTTTTCCAATGATTGAATTGTCTTCTAACATAATCTTAGGAATTGACTTCATCGATGGAGAAGCTTCCCCAACTCCATAACTCCAAGAAATCTCCCTTTCTAAATCTGCGTGACGGCCATATCTTTCGCTATCACACCTTTCCCTTTTCCCACAACTTCAGAAACTTTTTTAGAAGACAAAATCAAACCTCCTTCTTTAATTACTAGAGGCATTCTTGAGCAGATTTTGGCTTTTGATCCTTGAGCAAAACTTGGAATGATGTCTCCAAAAGCAGGTGGAGACGAGGAAAAAGATATAGCTGGTCTATGAGAATTTCCTATAGTATTATGTCGAGCATCCACTGGACCACCGGCGTTAGGTGGCCGGCAACCCTTTCTCTCCATCGACTTCAGCGTAAAAGCCATGAAATTGAAATTTGAAAAACAACCGCAAAACTACCTGTTTTCTCAGAGCTTCTCTCTCTAGCTTTTCTCAAGATCAATTCCCTTATCTTATACATCTAATTGGATTTTATTTAGATTTAATTGTGCACTAATAAAAAAATCTTGAAAATAAATCCCCCTAGCCCTCTTATAGTTTTAAAATGGGAATGATCCTAAACTTATTCAAAAGGAGGCTTATTTTAAAGTCCCATAAATTTGATCAAGGTTAATATAGAATTTTCAAGATTATAATTGATATGTATAAAAAATAAGATAATGTTTTGTAATTTACTCTTCGTTGCCATAAATTATACTTGATCATGTAAAACTTTTTTTATAAATTCATAGGTTTTTATTAAACATAATTCAAATAAGTTAAAAAATATATACACATTGATTGCTTCATTTACATTAATTATTCCCAAGCTATTCCAATCTAAATTGCACTATAGGAATTCTTCTAATTATTTATGGAATTAACTATGATAAAAGTAAAAAAAATTATGGAAAAGTAGTATTCTGGATGAAAATTCCCACCCATAATCCAACGTATCAAATTTTTGATGAAACGTATCCTTAATTATTGTCCTTAGATATCACTAGGTTATGTGAAATCAAAATCAGAGTTTTCTAACCCTTTAACAAATACATACAATCTACTACACTTTGCAATCAAGTTACCTAAGGCTAAGTGCATGGAAAGGGGTAAATATATAAATGTTTTTGTTAACCCATAACCCAAACACTTAGAAATTCACCCAAAGAAACACTTCCCCACATTACTAACTTTCAAATGCCATGGTAAAGGAGACATCTACCATAACACCTAACAATCAAATAGAAATGCAACTCATAAGAAGCTTAAGAAATGACTAAACAAGAATGAATGAGTTGATTATATGTAACTACCCTAAACATTTGCATTAAATTCAATTGATGTCACTCCATTCAACTTAAACTCATTTTAAAATTCTCACTTGAAGTTTTGATTGAATAGAACCAAGCTAAAATTAACTCATAAGGGGTTTTCAAAATTTAAATTAAAGTATAACTCATGCTATTATCAAATCAAATAACATTTAAAATATGGGTCAAAGAAAATCTTAGAAAATTTACTAGAAAACAAAAATATGTTGAAAATAATTTATCCAAAATTCCAAAATATTTGGATTTATATTTAATTAAATATTATTTAAAACTCAAATACTAAATAGTTTAAATTACTAACAATTTATAAAATAATCTTATTTAATTTTAATTTTAAATAAAAGAGAGTTTGTTTTGAAGAGAATGAGTACTCATTTACAAAATTTGGATAAAAAAAAGAATTGTATACAATTTTTCAAAGTTTATGATAATTAAAATGGGTTTTAAATTAATTAAATTAATAAACTCAATTAAAAAAGCAGCGGCGGACTACATGTTCTCTAATTCACTGACTTAAAAATACATTAGTAGCACACACTATTTCCATTTATCAGCATCAGTAGGCCGCAACAGGCATAGGATCATACACAGTTTGGGATTAATGGCTATGCTGCCGTCGGACAGACATCTAATTAAAAAGACAAGTCGCGCGATTGAGAAAGAATGTAGAAAGATGCTATCTGAGTTGTCGATTGAAAAATCAATGGCTCAGATTTTGTACATGTGTATGGGCTTAGTTAATAAACCCTCAAAATGGATAATAAGTTTGTTGTTTCTAAATATGCAATCAAAATTGATGAAATTTTAAATAGAGGATGTTTACATGAAGAGTATCTATGGGGAAGTGTTTATTTGGGTTAAAATTAGCTTTTCAAAAATCTATTTTAATCTAAGCTTGAAGAGCTAGGGTAAAGGTTATAAATCTAACTAGTGGATTTTAGTGTTCTTGGGTTGATTGAGCTTGTTGACTGTCCTCATACACTTTCCATGAATAAACTAATAGTTAAAATGGTTTGGATTAACATTTAGAGGTATTGGCATAAAATGTATCTTAGTTTGCTAGAGAACTTGCTATGGAAAGGAAGAGGGAGATGTTAGGAGCTCAAATAAAAAGAGAGAATGAGTATAAAAGATATGGAGCTGGGTATTGAGTGTATGTGTAAAATTATAACTTTTAGCTCATTTTAGATTTAGGGTTCAAATTGGATGGGCTTGATCAATCAAAGCCCTTTCCCTGATGCTCTACACGTGTCTCAGACAGTTTGGTGTTAGTAGGAAAGGATGGAAGAGCCTCAAGGCTATTAGTGTCTTGGTGTGGAGGGGGACTACTCTTTGCCATTCTAGGATAAACAAAGTCTTGGGCTCAGTCTAAAGAAATCCAAAAGTCTCTAAAAGTTGATTTATACATATAGGATGAAATGGTTTGGAGTGAAATAGCTATAGAGGCTAGGTTGACCACCAAAAGCCATTTGAAAGCTCATGTTGACTGTTTGACTATTTTGATTATTTGACCAGTCAAACTTTTCAAAGGCTAATGAGATGGATATATGTAGATATGGGGAACTGGATGAGTAAATTCCATGACTTAGAAACAATGCATTTGAAGTCTAAAAGGAGAGTTGACCATTTTAGGCTCATTAAGGGTGTTCATTAACTATTTAATTGGTCAAATAATCAACAATTAGTGATGTGGAAACCAAGTGGTTACTAGGTGTTGTTGAGGTGACTTAGAGAAGGTTTGATGCCACATGAGTTGAGTTTAGATGAGTGGTCAACTGCATGAATGGGTTTGATCAAGCGTAACGTGTTGACTCAATCAAATTCATTATAATTTGACTCATGGCAGATCTCAATGGACTTAATTCATGAACTAAAATGGGGTTGAAAAGTTTGAAGGGGTTTGATTTAAGTGGCCACTGATTTGACCAAAAGTAGAGGGGATTGACCAATTGACTTGGTCAAACCCAATAAGACTTGACTCATTAATATTTTGGTGGTTCCTACATCAACAACTGGGATTAGTTTATGGGCTTAAAGGAGTTTGTTTGATTAGATAAAGTGATTTGACCCAAATGAGTCAGGTTTGGCTTAAATAAAATCCTATTGACCAAGTCACTAGGTTACTGGGTCAATTTGCAATCAAGTTCAAATCAATAGTAGAGATGTTCAAGAAACTTTGGATGAGTTTTAGGCTTGATTTGAGGCTTGATTAAGTATAAATGGGATTTATGATTGATCTGATCAACCATGTTTAACTTGGTCAACTAGGTCAAACTTGGGACTAGAGTTGGGATCAACAAGTTGATTTTATTATTAGATGCTAATAGATATGGTCTCATGCACTAGAGTGTCCATTTGGTCTAAAAGGCTATTTGGACCCTTAATGGGTATTTTGGTCAACCAGGTCAAACAAAAGTTTGGATTTTCCAATTCCTTCCTAATGATGTTTAGGCTGTATTGGAGGAAATTACAAGGTTTGATTTAGCTATGCCAAGTTGAGGTTTGCAGAAAAGTCCAATTTTACCCTGAAGGGCATTTTGGTCATTTTTACACATATTTTACTATGGGTCAAACTGGGCCAGCTGAATGTAATTTAATGCTCAACATGTTATAACAAAGACTATGGATATGGTCAAAGGTCTTGGGGAAGGCCCAACTGTCAAATTCCACAATGTGAAAGGTATAGTGGCATAAGATATAATTATTTGAAAGTCTTACAATCTTTGGATTTCAATTCAATTTTTTTGAGGTTAGAGGCCTTAGATTGGGATCATATATGGAGTTTTAACCCTAGGGACATGCCTAATCAATATTCAATTAATAGATAATTAATTGGAGGTCATTTGATTTGGCTCTGAAGTGATTGAAAAATCACTTGAAGAGGTTTCAGGATGAGCTCTTTACCTTAGATTTTGATTTGGAACCCTAGATTTGAACTGGTCTTTTTGGTTTGATTGATTAGATTTAAATTATTCACATCAATCAAAATCAAATGAATGATTTTTTATGATTGGATAATATTGAATTTTGATTGAAGGGCCATATTAAAGGTTGTTTGAAGGCTACCATATTGAAGGTTGATTGAAGGCTGCATTGAGGTTTGGAGTGAAAATTGAATTGGGGATTAATTGAAGGTTGAATAGATCCTAATGACCTCATACAAAAAGGAGATTAATAATGGATTTGTTGAATTCATTTATCTTCTTATGATTTTTGTGTTTTTTCTTTTCTAATTTTATTGTCAAGAAAGCCCCATGTTGGCTAATAACCTCTTCTAGCTACTGGCCTAAGAAGCTTGATAAACCATAGCACTACCCCTAAAATTCATATGCCTACTAGCCTAATCCATAAACTTTCACTTTCTATAAAAACCCTACTACTTGTGACCATATATTATAGTCAGAATAATATGTTGATCTTATAGAAGATCCCACACCAGCTCTAACCTAGAGGGCATTCTCCATCACTAGCAGATGATCATATAGATAGAAAGCTTACTCGACACAGAGGATCAAAGCTAGATTGAAACTAGGATGATGCTACATAAGGTGTTCTCTATCACTAGTGGATGATCATGTGGAGAGGAAGCTTCCTCTACAGAGAGGATTGAAACTAGATTAAAACTAAAATGGTGCCATATAGGGCATTCTTCATCCCTAGTAGATGATCATGTGGGGTGGAAGTTTGTTCCATATAAAGTATCAAATCTATATTGAAATTAAGATGGTTCCATAGAATAAATTCTCCATCACCAGTGGATGATCAGGTAGAGAGGAATCTTACTCCACATAGAGGATTAAAACTGAATTGAAAATAGGATGGTGCAACATAAGGTATTTTTCATCACTAGCAGATGATCATGTAGGGAGGAATTTTGCTCCACATAGAGGATCAAAACTGGAATGAAATTAGGATAGTTCCACAACGGGTGTTCTCCATCACTAGTGGATGATTATGTGGGGAGGATGCTCTACATAGTAAATCAAAAAAGGATTGAAACTAGGATAGAGCAACATAGATACTTCTCCATCACTAGCAAATCTAATCCAAAGGAAAGAAAACACAAAGAATCATATCTATCCTTAAGGAAAAGAAAGGATTGATTATTTTTTTAATCTATAAATTTAAATAGAAATAAGATCCAACTTGATTCAAAACTCAAAAATATTTCATTGATTGAAAATTCAAGCTACATTAAGCATAGTATTTCTTAAGGAATTGTCTATAAACTGGCAATATTGGGAATTTTCCTTTATAATAAACTAGCTGATATAGGCCTTCTTCATATATTGCATTTATGATAAAAGGTCCTTCCCATGAAGGGTCATACTTCCAACCAATCTTTCGGTGAGCTAAGATAGGCCTCTGAAGAACCAAGACCAAGTCTCCTACTTAAAGATTCTAGGTCGTACTAACATATCATGCTCTTGAACCATTGGAGCTTTATACAACTCTAAGTTTTTTTGAGCTTGGAGATGGTGCTCTTCAAGGCCTTTGAGCTCTTCTAACTAGAGGCATATATTTTGTTCAATTATAATTTGATTCTGTGTCTCCACCCTGAGCAAAGGCATACGTACTTATTAAGGGAGTACAGACTTGAACTCGTACACTAATAAAAAAGAATTGGAATGGGTTAGGTCCAATAAGTTGTTCGATTGGCCCACAAGGATTCCACGAACCTCTCATCCTATTAACTTTTATTGTCATCCAATGTCTTTTTAATGATTTGCACTAGGGTTTTGTTGAAGGCCTCAGACAACTTATTAGTTCATGGGTAATAAATCATTGAGTATGTCCAATCAATGTCATGACATCTTGCAAAAAAATTTATCTTTATAAACTTGAATACAAACCCATTATCAAATATGTCTCTATAGGGTATTCCAAATTGATATATGATATGGCCACAAAAATAATTTTGTGACATGGTGTGATGTTACATAGCATAGGGGGGCTTCTTCTACCCACTTTGAAAAGTAATCTAGCACAACTAAAATGAAGCGATGACCCTTCGTAGAAGGAGGGTTAATGGGCACGATAACATCCTTGCCTCAACTCTCAAAGGGTCATAATTCTATCGTGGGATGCAACACATTAGGTGATTGATGTAAGACCACACCATATAATTGACATTGATGACAACACCTTGCAACATTCATGAAATCATAAATCATTATAGGCTAGTAGTATCCAAGTGTTTTTTATTTTTAATTTCATCTCAGGACTCGATTGAGGAGCACTGCATAGTATATAATGGACCTCATTTATGATCTTTAGGGCCTCCTACTTTCTAGACAATGTAGCCTATCTGATCAAATGATAGGCGGTATAGAGTGTCATTCATAAGTGTATAAGAGAGGTCACATTTCTTAATTTTTTTTGGCAAAGGATTTATCTTGAGGGAGCTTTCCCCCTAGAAGGTAGTCGATTAACTATTGTCTCTAATCATGCTCATTGGTCATTGAAGCAGAAGACAAAACATAGGAAGATTATTTGTTGACCTGCTTCAAGTCTATATGGGATAAGACTTGATGATCCTGAATCTTTATAGGAATGAACTGTGTGCCACTTTTTGTTCTATCCTAGACAAGTGAGGCTCATGAGGATGTGAAAAATTTTCTACTCATAATCAAAAGTTTAAATTTTTTTAGGAGTTAAATAAAATAAAAAGATAACGAATCTGGGAAAATAGCTTGGGACCACCACCGGGGTCGCATGCATATTATTGCACTTTTTCTTTTCTTGTTTAAGACATTTCCCCACTTACGTGTAGAGTTCAGATAATCCAACCTATGATGATGAGGTTCTAAACCCGAGGAAGCCAAGTCTTCTAAAAAACTATTTTAAGCCTTTTTTTAAAATTTCAAGCATACATTATTTGGGTATTTCGACTAGCATGCATCACATTAGAAATATATTTAAAAGAGTATAAATTTTAATTGCATCAGTATTTAGCATTTTCACCCAGCATAAGTCAAAGGGGCCATTTAGGACAAGCTTTAGACGTAGGCCCTAGCTCTTTAAAACTTAAAAAAAAATGTCACTACCACTCTTTCATAAAATCAACTAAACTCATGTATTTAAAATCAACTAGGTGGTTAGCTGGTCCCCAATTCAGGTCGGGGCAAGTCCAGGTTTTGCACTGTATTAGGTAGGTTAGGACCATTGTAACTCGAGCTTATGAGTTTATTTTTTTTATGATAACAAATATTATGGTTCACTTTCAGTTGTCTATCTGTATTTGTAATATATTTTTGTTTGTGTGTTTTCTAACTTTTCAAGATTACGGTGCACCATTCAAGACTCAAGATTTAGTTGTTCAAGTTTGATTTGTATTTTTTATTGATGTTTTTTTTATTTCTTGAGTCATGTCCTGTAAGGGTGTTCGATTTCTTGTAACCTTGCACACATAAACTTGGGAAATTTTCTGTCTATTTTAGAGTTTTCTATTTTTGTTCACATCATCCAGGACGATCCAAAAAATCATCCAAGACAATCAGTTAAAAATAGAAACTCTAATCAGAATATCCTGGTTAAGGCAATCATCATTAAGTGAATCATCCTGGATGATATTCTTATCGACCGGGACAATAGGCTTAAATTAGAAAGAATTAGCTGCCAGATCTTTTTAGGTAGCTTTTATTTATGGACATCATCCAGGATATTAACCTGGATGATGCACTACAATTATGCCTAAATTAATCTAATAATTAAGGAAAGTAATTAAGACTTAATTGCTCGATCATATCACCCTAGACGATCGTAGGATTGGCCGAGACAGTCAGTTCAAATACCTTAGTTTTTCCTAAATGATCAAACATTAACCAGCTTCTATTCAAGGCGATGTTCTAGACAATATTCAATGATTTGTACTATTCTTACAAGATGATATATATCGGCCTAAACGATATGAACAAAATCTTTATGATCGTCCCAAATCATCCTAGCTGATTGAGCTCAATTTATACTGATCGTACAAGATGATATTTATATCTTCCTGGGCGATAAAGTCAGTTTGTTACATTTAAGAGAAAATTTGGATCTCTTCTATTTAAGCCTTGTCAAAGACTTTGAATGTGTCTTTGGCAGTCATTGAAGCTTCATTCTTCTAGGGAAACTTAAAGAGAGAACTTGAAAGGGAGAGAGGAAAGGGTGGAGTTTGAGAGAGGGAGAAGATCCTTGGAGGGGGTTTCAAGGGAGTGTTGAGGGGTATCTATATGGTTGCTCCAGCGAGCTTGCACCTTAGTACCATCGGATTTAAGGATCATCTTGAGGGAAGTTTTGGGAAGAAGAAGATCTTTTTAGTGTCAAAGGGCCTGGCTACTCCGCCGCACCGGGGAAGGTGGAAGTGATTCTATAAGGGCTTTTTCACCTAGCTCTGGGGGCTAAAAGAGAGACACTGATTTTAGTGCAATACTCAGAGGATGCCTCCGGGGAGTGGACGTAGGTCAAGGTTTTACCAAACCACTATAAAATCTAGTGTATTCTTTCTTATTATTACTTCCACATTTAATTTCTGTATTTTGATTTTAGTGGTGAATCTTGGTTTGGTTGTGATTGTGCTTTTACTTAAAGATTTTTTAAAATACTAATTCACCCCCACTCTTGGTTAGCCTCGGGACTAGTTCATAAGGGCTTAATATCCCTGTTGATCTTTTAAGTGGTATCAGAGTGGGATTCATAAAATCTAGTTTTTGAAAACTTTTAAATTTTGATCCAAGTCAAATTTTTATAATCATAATGATACGGAAGGTTATTCAATCACTCGACCACCTTGTTTGAAAATATTACTTTTGATTTTTGGAAAATTCTCATGTCTACTTTTTTGCAATCAATTGATTACCGAATGTGATAAATGATTTTAACAGGTTATTCTATACCGTCACGTGTTATAGATGGAACTAAAATTGATATTTCTTTTAATCAATGGAGTAGGGAAGAATAAATCAATGCTCAATTAAATACTAAATTGTTAAACTATTTTTTTTAGCACTTTAAATTATAATTGATTATTTATTTATATCCACGTGCATTACTGGCAAGGAAATTTTGAATAAATTAGACACTATATATAAAGGCACTAGTGAAATCAAGCAATCTTGGTTGAATATTTTAATACATGATTATGAACTATTTTACATGAAACCTTATGAGATGATCTTAGATATGTATACTAAGTTTATTAAAATTGTGATCTCATTACACGCTTTAGGTAAAGAACTTTCAAACTCTTAAAAAGTCAATAAAATTCTATGTTGTCGACTTGATAAGTTTAATGCCAAAGTTATTGTTATTTGTGAATAAAAAAATTTAAATAAATATTCTATTGATAATTTGATTGACTCACTCGTTGCCTACGAGAAAAGTTTGAGAGAAATGACTTAAT